>NW_027668899.1:70000-175000 GCF_964194185.1 Rhinolophus hipposideros | reverse complement strand
CCACTAGCCCAGGCTCGGGCCCTAGACCAACGCCCATGGCTCCCTCTAGTCCGAGGCCTAGACTTGACCGTCGCTGACCAGTACACCTTGCCCTTGTTAGGGTTAGGGTTAGGGTTAGGGTTAGGGTTGGTTTTAGGTTTAGGGTTAGGATTAGGGTTAGGGTTAGGGTTAGGGTTGCTGTTAGGGTTAGGGTTAGGGTTAGGGTTAGGGTTAGTGTTGGTGTTATGTTTAGGGTTAGGGTTAGGGTTAGGGTTAGGGTTAGGGTTAGGTTTAGGGTTTAGGGTTAGGGTTAGGGTTAGGGTTAGGGTTGGTGTTAGGGTTAGGGTTTGGGTTAGGGTTAGGGTTGGTGTTAGGTTTAGGTTTAGGGTTAGGGTTAGGGTTAGGGTTGGTGTTAGGGTTAGGGTTAGTGTTAGGATTAGGGTTAGGTTTACGGTTAGGTTACCCTGAGCACTACCCCTCGCCCTAGGCCTACGCCTAGCACTACCTCTGGTCCTACCCCTACGCCTGGCCCTACAGCTCTCCCTACCCATAGGCCCATTGCCATCCCTATCCCTAGACACAGCTCCCACTCCTGGTCCTAGGCCTACTCCGTGGTTTACCCCGACACCCACCCCTTGCCCTTTGCCTACCCCAGCGCTATGTTTACCGCACCCACTAGCCCTACCTCAGGTTCTAGACCAACGCCCAGTGCTCACTCTAGTCCGAAGCCTAGCACTTGCCCGTCGCCGACCAGTACACCTTGCCTACCGATAGCCAGAGCACTAACTCGTGTCCTACGAAATCACCCTGGACGCACCATTAGCCACACCCTAATCATGATCCACATCCGTTCGGAGTCCTAGACTACCCGGAGCCCTCCCGTGACACCTACCCCTAGTCCTCGGCCATCCTTTACTACTACCACTAGTCCTAGGCCTAACATGAGCCCTAACCGTAACACTGCCCGTGGGCCTCTGCCAACCACTAGCACTTCACCTAACCCTACCCCGAGCACTACCCCTCGCCCTAGGCCTACGCCTAGCACTACCTCTGGTCCTACCCCTACCCCTGGCCCTACAGCTCCCCCTACCCATAGGCCCACCCACATCCCTACCCCTAGCCACAACTCCAACTCCTGGCCCAAAGCCTACTCCGAGGTTTACCCCGACACCCACCCTTTGCCCTATGCCTACCCCAGTGCTACGCCTAACGCTCCCACTAGCCCTAGCTCGGGCCCTAGACCAACGCCCAGTGCACCCTCTAGTCCGAGGCCTACCACTTGCCCGACGCCGACCAGTACACCTTGCCCTACCTTTAGCCATAGCACTAACCCGTGTCCTACGAAATCACCCTGGACCCACCCTTACCACACCCTAATACATCCCTACACCTGTTCCGAGTTCTAGGACTACCCGGAGCCATTTCGTGACACCTACCCCTAGTCCTCGGCCAACCCCTACCACTACCACTAGTCCTAGGCTTAACATGAACCCTAACCCTAACACTGCCCGTGAGCCTCTGCCAAACACTAGCCCTTCAACTATCCCTACCCCGAGCACTACCCCTCGCCCTAGGCCTACGCCCAGCACTTACCCTGGTCCTACCACTGCCCCTGGCCCTACAGCTCCCTCTACCCATAGGCCCACCCCCAACCCTACCACTAGCCACAGCTCCCACTCCTGGCCCTAGGCCTACTCCGAGGTTTACCTCGACACCCACCCCTTGCCCTATGCCTACCCCAGCGCTACGCCTACCTCTCTCACTAGCCCTAGCTCGGACCCTAGACCAACGCCCATGGCTCCTTCCAGTCCGAGGCCTAGAACTTGCCCGTCGCTGACCAGTACACCTTGCCCTTGTTAGGGTTAGGGTTAGGGTTAGGGTTAGGGTTAGGGTTAGGGTTAGGATTAGGGTTAGGGTTAGGATTAGGAATGGTGTTGGTGTTAGGGTTAGTGTTAGGGTTAGGGTTAGGGTTAGGATTAGGGTTTAGGGTTAGGGTTAGGGTTAGGGTTAGGGTTAGGATTAGGGTTAGGGTTGGTGTTAGGGTTAGGGTTAGGGTTAGGGTTAGGGTTAGGGTTATTGTTAGGGTTAGGGTTAGGGTTAGGGTTAGGGTTGGTGTTAGGTATAGGGTTAGGGTTAGGATTAGGGTTGGTGTTAGGGTTAGGGTTAGGGTTAGGGTTAGTGTTAGGGTTAGGGTTAGGGTTAGGGTTAGGATTAGGGTTTGGTTGGTGTTAGGGATAGGGTTAGGGTTAGGGTTAGGGTTGGTGTTAGGCATAGGGTTTGGGTTAGGGTTAGGGTTTGGTTTAGGGTTGGTGTTAGGGTTAGGGTTAGGGTTAGGGTTAGGGTTGGTGTTAGGGTTAGGGTTAGGGTTAGGATTAGGGTTAGGGTTGGTGTTAGGGTTAGGGTTAGGGTTAGGGTTGGTATTAGGGTTAGGGTTAGGGTTAGGGTTAGGGTTAGGGTTAGGGTTGGTGTTAGGGTTAGGGTTAGGGTTAGGGTTAGGGTAGGTGTTAGGTATAGTGTTAGGGTTAGGGTTAGGGTTAGGGTTAGGGTTAGTGTTAGTGTTAGGGTTAGGGTTAGGGTTAGGTTACCCCGAGCACTACCCCTCGCCCTTGGCCTACGCCTAGCACTACCTCTGGTCCTACCCCTACCCCTGTCCCTACAGCTCACCCTACCCATAGGCCCACCCCCATCCCTACCCCTAGCCACAGCTCCCACTCCTGGTCCTAGGCCTACTCCGAGGTTTACCCCGACACCCACCCCTTGCCCTTTGCCTATCCCAGCGCTACGCCTACCGCTCCCACTAGCCCTACCTCGGGCCCTAGACCAACGCCCAGTGCTCACTCTAGTTCGAAGTTTAGCACTTGCCCGTCGCCAACCGGTACACCTTGCCCTACCGATAGCCAGAGCACTAACCCGTGTCCTACGAAATCACCCTGGAGCCATCATTAGCCACACCCTAATCCAGCCCTATATCCGTTCGGAGTCCTATGACTACCCGGAGCTCTCCCGTGACAGTTACCCCTAGCCCTCGCCCATCCCCTACCACTACCACTAGTCCTAGGCCTAACATGAGCCCTAAACCTAACACTGCCCGTAGGACTCTGCCAACCACTAGCCCTTCACCTAACCCTACCCCGAGCACTACCCCTCGCACTAGGCTTACGCCTAGCACTACCTCCGGTCCTACCCCTACCCCTGGCCCTACAGCTCCCCCTACTTATAGGCCCACCCCCATCCCTACCCCTAGCCACAACTCCAACCTCTGGCCCAAAGCCTACTTCGAGGTTTACCCCGACACCCACCCCTTGCCCTATGCCTACCCCAGTGCTACGCCTACCGCTCCCACTAGCCCTAGCTTGGGCCCTAGACCAAAGCCCAGTGCTCCGTATAGTCCGAGGCCTACCACCTGCCCGACGCCGACCAGTACACCTTGCCCTACCGTTAGCCAGAGCACTAACCCGTGTCCTACGAAATCACCCTGGACCCACCCTTACCACACCCTAATGCAGCCCTACACCCGTTTTGAGTCCTAGGACCACCCGGAGCCCTCCCGTGACACCTATCCCTAGCCCTCGGCCAACCCCTACCACTACCACTAGTCCTAGGCCTAACATGAGCCCTAAGACTAACACTGCCCGTGGGCATCAGCCAACCACAAGCCCTTCACCTAACCCTACCCAGAACACTACCCCTCGCCCTAGGCTAACACCTAGCACTACTTCTGGTCCTACTGCTTCCCCTGGCCCTACAGCTCCCCCTACTTATAGGCCCACCCCCATCCCTACCCCTAGCCACAGCTCCAACTCCTGGCACTAGGCCTACTCCGAGGTTTACCCCGACACACACCCCTTGCCCTATGCCTACCTCAGCGCTATGCCTACCGCTCCCACTAGCCCAGGCTCGGGCCCTTGACCAACGCCCATGGCTCCCTCTAGTCCGAGGCCTAGACTTGCCCGTCGCTGACCAGTACACCTTGCCCTTGTTAGGGTTAGGGTTAGGGTTAGGGTTGGTGTTAGGTTTAGGGTTAGGGTTAGGGTTAGGGTTAGGGTTGGTGTTAGGGTTAGGGTTAGGGTTAGGGTTAGGGTTAGGGTTGGTGTTAGGTTTAGGGTTAGGGTTAGGGTTAGGGTTAGGTTTAGGGTTTAGGGTTAGGGTTAGGGTTAGGGTTGGTGTTAGGGTTAGGGTTTGGGTTAGGGTTAGGGTTGGTGTTAGATTTAGGGTTAGGGTTAGGGTTAGGGTTAGGGTTAGGGTTAGGTTTGGTGTTAGGGTTAGGGTTAGTGTTAGGATTAGGGTTAGGTTTACGGTTAGGTTACCCGGAGCACTACCCCTCGCCCTAGGCCTACGCATAGCACTACCTTGGTCCTACCCCTACACCTGGCCCTACAGCTCCCCCTACCCATAGGCCCACCGCCATCCCTATCCCTAGCCACAGCTCCCACGCCTGGTCCTAGGCCTACTCCGTGGTTTACCCCGACACCCACCCCTTGCCCTTTGCCTACCCCAGCGCTATGCCTACCGCTCCCACTAGCCCTACCTCGGGCCCTAGACCAACGCCCAGTGCTCCCTCTAGTCCGAGGCCTACCACTTTCCCGACGCCGACCAGTACACCTTGGCCTACCTTTAGCCATAGCACTAACCCGTGTCCTACGAAATCACCCTGGACCCACCCTTACCACACCCTAATCCAGCCCTACCCCCATTTTGAGTCCTAGGACTACCCGCAGCCCTCCCGTGACACCTACCCCTAGCCCTCGGCCAACCCCTACCACTACCACTAGTCCTAGGCCTAACATGAGCCCTAAGACTAACACTGCCCGTGGGCATCAGCCAACCACAAGCCCTTCACCTAACCCTACACAGAGCACTACCCCTCGCCCTAGGCTAACGCCTAGCACTACCTCTGGTCCTACCGCTTCCCCTGGCCCTACAGCTCCCCCCACTTATAGGCCCACCCCCATCCCTACCCCTAGCCACAGCTCCAACTCCTGGCACTAGGCCTACTCAGAGGTTTACCCCGACACACACCCCTTGCCCTATGCCTACCCCAGCGCTATGCCTACCGCTCCCACTAGCCCAGGCTCGGGCCCTAGACCAACGCCCATGGCTCCCTCTAGTCCGAGGTCTAGACTTGACCGTCGCTGACCAGTACACCTTGCCCTTGTTAGGGTTAGGGTTAGGGTTAGGGTTGCTGTTAGGGTTAGGGTTAGGGTTAGGGTTAGGGTTAGGGTTAGTGTTGGTGTTAGGTTTAGGGTTAGGGTTAGGGTTAGGGTTAGGGTTAGGTTTAGGGTTTAGGGTTAGGGTTAGGGTTAGGGTTGGTGTTAGGGTTAGGGTTAGTGTTAGGATTAGGGTTAGGTTTACGGTTAGGTTACACTGAGCACTACCCCTCGCCCTAGGCCTACGCCTAGCACTACCTCTGGTCCTACCCCTACCCCTGGCCCTACAGCTCTCCCTACCCATAGGCCCATTGCCATCCCTAACCCTAGACACAGCTCCCACTCCTGGTCCTAGGCCTACTCCGTGGTTTACCCCGACACCCACCCCTTGCCCTTTGCCTACCCCAGCGCTATGTTTACCGCACCCACTAGCCCTACCTCAGGTTCTAGACCAACGCCCAGTGCTCACTCTAGTCCGAAGACTAGCACTTGCCCGTCGCCGACCAGTACACCTTGCCTACCGATAGCCAGAGCACTAACTCGTGTCCTACGAAATCACCCTGGACGCACCATTAGCCACACCCTAATCATGACCCACATCCGTTCAAAGTCCTAGACTACCCGGAGCCCTCCCGTGACACCTACCCCTAGTCCTCGGCCATCCTTTACTACTACCACTAGTCCTAGGCCTAACATGAGCCCTAACCGTAACACTGCCCGTGGGCCTCTGCCAACCACTAGCACTTCACCTAACCCTACCCCGAGCACTACCCCTCGCCCTAGGCCTACGCCTAGCACTACCTCTGGTCCTACCCCTACCCCTGGCCCTACAGCTCCCCCTACCCATAGGCCCACCCCCATCCCTACCCCTAGCCACAACTCCAACTCCTGGCCCAAAGCCTACTCCGAGGTTTACCTCGACACCCACCCCTTGCCCTATGCCTACCCCAGCGCTACGCCTACCTCTCTCACTAGCCCTAGCTCGGACCCTAGACCAACCCCCAGTGCACCCTCTAGTCCGAGGCCTACCACTTGCCCGAGGCCGACCAGTACACCTTGCCCTACCTTTAGCCATAGCACTAACCCGTGTCCTACGAAATCACCCTGGACCCACCCTTACCACACCCTAATACATCCCTACACCTGTTCCGAGTTCTAGGACTACCCGGAGCCATTTCGTGACACCTACCCCTAGTCCTCGGCCAACCCCTACCACTACCACTAGTCCTAGGCTTAACATGAGCCCTAACCCTAACACTGCCCGTGGGCCTCTGCCAAACACTAGCCCTTCAACTATCCCTACCCCGAGCACTACCCCTCGCCCTAGGCCTACGCCCAGCACTAACCCTGGTCCTACCACTGCCCCTGGCCCTACAGCTCCCTCTACCCATAGGCCCACCCCCAACCCTACCACTAGCCACAGCTCCCACTCCTGGCCCTAGGCCTACTCCGAGGTTTACCTCGACACCCACCCCTTGCCCTATGCCTACCCCAGCGCTACGCCTACCTCTCTCACTAGCCCTAGCTCGGACCCTAGACCAACGCCCATGGCTCCTTCCAGTCCGAGGCCTAGAACTTGCCCGTCGCTGACCAGTACACCTTGCCCTTGTTAGGGTTAGGGTTAGGGTTAGGGTTAGGGTTAGGGTTAGGGTTAGGGTTAGGATTAGGGTTAGGGTTAGGATTAGGAATGGTGTTGGTGTTAGGGTTAGTGTTAGGGTTAGGGTTAGGGTTAGGATTAGGGTTTAGGGTTAGGGTTAGGGTTAGGGTTAGGGTTAGGATTAGGGTTAGGGTTGGTGTTAGGGTTAGGGTTAGGGTTAGGGTTAGGATTAGGGTTTAGGGTTAGGGTTAGGGTTAGGGTTAGGGTTAGGGTTAGGGTTAGGGTTGGTGTTAGGGTTAGGGTTAGGGTTAGGGTTAGGGTTGGTGTTAGGTATAGGGTTAGGGTTAGGGTAAGGTTGGTGTTAGGGTTAGGGTTAGGGTTAGGGTTAGTGTTAGGGTTAGGGTTAGGGTTAGGGTTAGGATTAGGGTTTGGTTGGTGTTAGGGTTAGGGTTAGGGTTAGGGTTAGGGTTGGTGTTAGGCATAGGGTTTGGGTTAGGGTTAGGGTTTGGTTTAGGGTTGGTGTTAGGGTTAGGGTTAGGGTTAGGGTTAGGGTTGGTGTTAGGGTTAGGGTTAGGGTTAGGATTAGGGTTAGGGTTGGTGTTAGGGTTAGGGTTAGGGTTAGGGTTACGGTTGGTATTAGGGTTAGGGTGAGGGTTAGTGTTAGGGTTGGTGTTAGGGTTAGGGTTAGGGTTAGGGTTAGGGTAGGTGTTAGGTATAGGGTTAGGGTTAGGGTTAGGGTTAGGGTTAGGGTTAGTGTTAGGGTTAGGGTTAGGGTTAGGTTACCCCGAGCACTACCCCTCGCCCTTGGCCTACGCCTAGCACTACCTCTGGTCCTACCCCTACCCCTGTCCCTACAGCTCACCCTACCCATAGGCCCACCCCCATCCCTACCCCTAGCCACAGCTCCCACTCCTGGTCCTAGGCCTACTCCGAGGTTTACCCCGACACCCACCCCTTGCCCTTTGCCTACCCCAGCGCTACGCCTACCGCTCCCACTAGCCCTACCTCGGGCCCTAGACCAACGCCCAGTGCTCACTCTAGTTCGAAGTTTAGCACTTGCCCGTCGCCAACCGGTACACCTTGCCCTACCGATAGCCAGAGCACTAACCCGTGTCCTACGAAATCACCCTGGAGCCATCATTAGCCACACCCTAATCCAGCCCTATATCCGTTCGGAGTCCTATGACTACCCGGAGCTCTCCCGTGACAGTTACCCCTAGCCCTCGCCCATCCCCTACCACTACCACTAGTCCTAGGCCTAACATGAGCCCTAAACCTAACACTGCCCGTAGGACTCTGCCAACCACTAGCCCTTCACCTAACCCTACCCCGAGCACTACCCCTCGCACTAGGCTTACGCCTAGCACTACCTCCGGTCCTACCCCTACCCCTGGCCCTACAGCTCCCCCTACTTATAGGCCCACCCCCATCCCTACCCCTAGCCACAACTCCAACCTCTGGCCCAAAGCCTACTTCGAGGTTTACCCCGACACCCACCCCTTGCCCTATGCCTACCCCAGTGCTACGCCTACCGCTCCCACTAGCCCTAGCTTGGGCCCTAGACCAAAGCCCAGTGCTCCGTATAGTCCGAGGCCTACCACCTGCCCGACGCCGACCAGTACACCTTGCCCTACCGTTAGCCAGAGCACTAACCCGTGTCCTACGAAATCACCCTGGACCCACCCTTACCACACCCTAATGCAGCCCTACACCCGTTTTGAGTCCTAGGACCACCCGGAGCCCTCCCGTGACACCTATCCCTAGCCCTCGGCCAACCCCTACCACTACCACTAGTCCTAGGCCTAACATGAGCCCTAAGACTAACACTGCCCGTGGGCATCAGCCAACCACAAGCCCTTCACCTAACCCTACCCAGAACACTACCCCTCGCCCTAGGCTAACACCTAGCACTACTTCTGGTCCTACTGCTTCCCCTGGCCCTACAGCTCCCCCTACTTATAGGCCCACCCCCATCCCTACCCCTAGCCACAGCTCCAACTCCTGGCACTAGGCCTACTCCGAGGTTTACCCCGACACACACCCCTTGCCCTATGCCTACCTCAGCGCTATGCCTACCGCTCCCACTAGCCCAGGCTCGGGCCCTTGACCAACGCCCATGGCTCCCTCTAGTCCGAGGCCTAGACTTGCCCGTCGCTGACCAGTACACCTTGCCCTTGTTAGGGTTAGGGTTAGGGTTAGGGTTGGTGTTAGGTTTAGGGTTAGGGTTAGGGTTAGGGTTAGGGTTGGTGTTAGGGTTAGGGTTTGGGTTAGGGTTAGGGTTGGTGTTAGATTTAGGGTTAGGGTTAGGGTTAGGGTTAGGGTTAGGTTTGGTGTTAGGGTTAGGGTTAGTGTTAGGATTAGGGTTAGGTTTACGGTTAGGTTACCCCGAGCACTACCCCTCGCCCTAGGCCTACGCATAGCACTACCTCTGGTCCTACCCCTACCCCTGGCCCTACAGCTCCCCCTACCCATAGTCCCACCGCCATCCCTATCCCTAGCCACAGCTCCCACGCCTGGTCCTAGCCTACTCCGTGGTTTACCCCGACACCCACCCCTTGCCCTTTGCCTACCCCAGTGCTATGCCTACCGCTCCCACTAGCCCTACCTCGGGCCCTAGACCAACTCCCAGTGCTCCCTCTAGTCCGAGGCCTACCACTTTCCCGACGCCGACCAGTACACCTTGGCCTACCTTTAGCCATAGCACTAACCCGTGTCCTACGAAATCACCCTGGACCCACCCTTACCACACCCTAATCCAGCCCTACACCCGTTTTGAGTCCCAGGACTACCCGCAGCCCTCCCGTGACACCTACCCCTAGCCCTCTGCCAACCCCTACCACTACCACTAGTCCTAGGCCTAACATGAGCCCTAAGACTAACACTGCCCGTGGGCATCAGCCAACCACAAGCCCTTCACCTAACACTACACAGAGCACTAACCCTCGCCCTAGGCTAACGCCTAGCACTACCTCTAGTCCTACCGCTTCCCCTGGCCCTACAGCTCCCCCCACTTATAGGCCCACCCCCATCCCTACCCCTAGCCACAGCTCCAACTCCTGGCACTAGGCCTACTCAGAGGTTTACCCCGACACACACCCCTTGCCCTATGCCTACCCCAGCGCTATGCCTACCGCTCCCACTAGCCCAGGCTCGGGCCCTAGACCAACGCCCATGGCTCCCTCTAGTCCGAGGCCTAGACTTGACCGTCGCTGACCAGTACACCTTGCCCTTGTTAGGGTTAGGGTTAGGGTTAGGGTTAGGGTTGGTGTTAGGTTTAGGGTTAGGATTAGGGTTAGGGTTGCTGTTAGGGTTAGGGTTAGGGTTAGGGTTAGGGTTAGGGTTAGTGTTGGTGTTAGGTTTAGGGTTAGGGTTAGGGTTAGGGTTAGGGTTAGGTTTAGGGTTTAGGGTTAGGGTTAGGGTTAGGGTTGGTGTTAGGGTTAGGGTTTGGGTTAGGGTTAGGGTTGGTGTTAGGTTTAGGTTTAGGTTTAGGGTTAGGGTTAGGGTTGGTGTTAGGGTTAGGGTTAGTGTTAGGATTAGGGTTAGGTTTACGGTTAGGTTACCCTGAGCACTACCCCTCGCCCTAGGCCTACGCCTAGCACTACCTCTGGTCCTACCCCTACCCCTGGCCCTACAGCTCTCCCTACCCATAGGCCCATTGCCATCCCTATCCCTAGACACAGCTCCCACTCCTGGTCCTAGGCCTACACCGTGGTTTACCCCGACACCCACCCCTTGCCCTTTGCCTACCCCAGCGCTATGTTTACCGCACCCACTAGCCCTACCTCAGGTTCTAGACCAACGCCCAGTGCTCACTCTAGTCCGAAGCCTAGCACTTGCCCGTCGCCGACCAGTACACCTTGCCTACCGATAGCCAGAGCACTAACTCGTGTCCTACGAAATCACCCTGGACGCACCATTAGCCACACCCTAATCATGACCCACATCCGTTCGGAGTCCTAGACTACCCGGAGCCCTCCCGTGACACCTACCCCTAGTCCTCGGCCATCCTTTACTACTACCACTAGTCCTAGGCCTAACATGAGCCCTAACCGTAACACTGCCCGTGGGCCTCTGCCAACCACTAGCACTTCACCTAACCCTACCCCGAGCACTACCCCTCGCCCTAGGCCTACGCCTAGCACTACCTCTGGTCCTACCCCTACCCCTGGCCATACAGCTCCCCCTACCCATAGGCCCACCCCCATCCCTACCCCTAGCCACAACTCCAACTCCTGGCCCAAAGCCTACTCCGAGGTTTACCCCGACACCCACCCTTTGCCCTATGCCTACCCCAGTGCTACGCCTAACGCTCCCACTAGCCCTAGCTCGGGCCCTAGACCAACGCCCAGTGCACCCTCTAGTCCGAGGCCTACCACTTGCCCGACGCCGACCAGTACACCTTGCCCTACCTTTAGCCATAGCACTAACCCGTGTCCTACGAAATCACCCAGGACCCACCCTTACCACACCCTAATACATCCCTACACCTGTTCCGAGTTCTAGGACTACCCGGAGCCATTTTGTGACACCTACCCCTAGTCCTCGGCCAACCCCTACCACTACCACTAGTCCTAGGCTTAACATGAGCCCTAACCCTAACACTGCCCGTGGGCCTCTGCCAAACACTAGCCCTTCAACTATCCCTACCCCGAGCACTACCCCTCGCCCTAGGCCTACGCCCAGCACTAACCCTGGTCCTACCACTACCCCTGGCCCTACAGCTCCCTCTACCCATAGGCCCACCCCCAACCCTACCACTAGCCACAGCTCCCACTCCTGGCCCTAGGCCTACTCCGAGGTTTACCTCGACACCCACCCCTTGCCCTATGCCTACCCCAGCGCTACGCCTACCTCTCTCACTAGCCCTAGCTCGGACCCTAGACCAACGCCCATGGCTCCTTCTAGTCCGAGGCCTAGAACTTGCCCGTCGCTGACCAGTACACCTTGCCCTTGTTAGGGTTAGGGTTAGGGTTAGGGTTAGGGTTAGGGTTAGGATTAGGGTTAGGGTTAGGATTAGGAATGGGGTTGATGTTAGGGTTAGTGTTAGGGTTAGGGTTAGGGTTAGGGTTAGGATTAGGGTTTAGGGTTAGGGTTAGGGTTAGGGTTAGGGTTAGGATTAGGGTTAGGGTTGGTGTTAGGGTTAGGGTTAGGGTTAGGGTTAGGGTTAGGGTTGGTGTTAGGGTTAGGGTTAGGGTTAGGGTTAGGGTTGGTGTTAGGTATAGGGTTAGGTTTAGGGTTAGGGTTAGGGTTAGGGTTGGTGTTAGGGTTAGGGTTAGGGTTAGGGTTAGTTTTAGGGTTAGGGTTAGGGTTAGGGTTAGGGTTAGGATTAGGGTTTGGTTGGTGTTAGGGTTAGGGTTAGGGTTAGGTTTAGGGTTGGTGTTAGGCATAGGGTTTGGGTTAGGGTTAGGGTTTGATTTAGGGTTGGTGTTAGGGTTAGGGTTAGGGTTAGAGTTAGGGTTGGTGTTAGGGTTAGGGTTAGGGTTAGGATTAGGGTTAGGGTTGGTGTTAGGGTTAGGGTTAGGGTTAGGGTTAGGGTTGGTGTTAGGTTAGGGTTAGGGTTAGGGTTAGGGTTGGTGTTAGGTATAGGGTTAGGGTTAGGGTTAGGGTTAGGGTTGGTGTTAGGGTTAGGGTTAGGGTTAGGGTTAGTGTTAGGGTTAGGGTTAGGGTTAGGGTTAGGATTAGGGTTTGGTTGGTGTTAGGGTTAGGGTTAGGGTTAGGTTTAGGGTTGGTGTTAGGCATAGGTTTTGGGTTAGGGTTAGGGTTTGATTTAGGGTTGGTGTTAGGGTTAGGGTTAGGGTTAGGGTTAGGGTTGGTGTTAGGGTTAGGGTTAGGGTTAGGATTAGGGTTAGGGTTGGTGTTAGGGTTAGGGTTAGGGTTAGGGTTAGGGTTGGTATTAGGGTAGGTGTTAGGTATAGGGTTAGGGTTAGGGTTAGGGTTAGGTTTAGGTTTGGTGTTAGGGTTAGGGTTAGGGTTAGGGTTAGTTTAGTGTTAGGGTTAGGGTTAGGGTTAGGTTACCCCGAGCACTACCCCTCGCCCTTGGCCTAAGCCTAGCACTACCTCTGGTCCTACCCCTACCCCTGTCCCTACAGCTCCCCCTATCCATAGGCCCACCCCCATCCCTACCCCTAGCCACAGCTCCCACTCCTGGTCCTAGGCCTACTCCGAGGTTTACCCCGACACCCACCCCTTGCCCTTTGCCTACCCCAGCGCTACGCCTACCGCTCCCACTAGCCCTACCTCGGGCCCTAGACCAACGCCCAGTGCTCACTCTAGTTCGAAGTTTAGCACTTGCCCGTCGCCAACCAGTACACCTTGCCCTACCGATAGCCAGAGCACTAACCCGTGTCCTACGAAATCACCCTGGACCCATCATTAGCCACACCCTAATCCAGCCCTACATCCGTTCGGAGTCCTATGACTACCCGGAGCTCTCCCGTGACAGTTACCCCTAGCCCTCGCCCATCCCCTACCACTACCACTACTCCTAGGCCTAACATGAGCCCTAAACCTAACACTGCCCGTAGGACTCTGCCAACCACTAGCCCTTCACCTAACCCTACCCCGAGCACTACCCCTCGCACTAGGCTTACGCCTAGCACTACCTCTGGTCCTACCCCTACCCCTGGCCCTACAGCTCCCCCTACTTATAGGCCCACCCCCATCCCTACCCCTAGCCACAACTCCAACCTCTGGCCCAAAGCCTACTTCGAGGTTTACCCCGACACCCACCCCTTGCCCTATGCCTACCCCAGTGCTACGCCTACCGCTCCCACTAGCCCTAGCTCGGGCCCTAGACCAAAGCCCAGTGCTCCGTATAGTCCGAGGCCTACCACCTGCCCGACGCCGACCAGTACACCTTGCCCTACCGTTAGCCAGAGCACTAACCCGTGTCCTACGAAATCACCCTGGACCCACCCTTACCACACCCTAATGCAGCCCTACACTCGTTTTGAGTCCTAGGACCACGCGGAGCCCTCCAGTGACACCTATCCCTAGCCCTCGGCCAACCCCTACCACTACCACTAGTCCTAGGCCTAACATGAGCCCTAAGACTAACACTGCCCGTGGGCATCAGCCAACCACAAGCCCTTCACCTAACCCTACCCAGAGCACTACCCCTCGCCCTAGGCTAACACCTAGCACTACTTCTGGTCCTAACGCTTCCCCTGGCCCTACAGCTCCCCCTACTTATAGGCCCACCGCCATCCCTACCCCTAGCCACAGCTCCAACTCCTGGCACTAGGCCTACTCCGAGGTTTACCGCGACACACACCCCTTGCCCTATGCCTACCCCAGCGCTATGCCTACCGCTCCCACTAGCCCAGGCTCGGGCCCTAGACCAACGCCCATGGCTCCCTCTAGTCCGAGGCCTAGACTTGCCCGTCGCTGACCAGTACACCTTGCCCTTGTTAGGGTTAGGGTTAGGTTTAGGGTTAGGGTTGGTGTTAGGTTTAGGGTTAGGGTTAGGGTTAGGGTTAGGGTTGGTGTTAGGGTTAGGGTTACGGTTAGGGTTAGGGTTAGGGTTGGTGTTAGATTTAGGGTTAGGGTTAGGGTTAGGGTTAGGGTTAGGTTTGGTGTTAGGGTTAGGGTTAGGGTTGGTGTTAGGTTTAGGTTTAGGGTTAGGGTTAGGGTTAGGGTTGGTGTTAGGGTTAGGGTTAGTGTTAGGATTAGGGTTAGGTTTACGGTTAGGTTACCCTGAGCACTACCCCTCGCCCTAGGCCTACGCCTAGCACTACCTCTGGTCCTACCCCTACCCCTGGCCCTACAGCTCTCCCTACCCATAGGCCCATTGCCATCCCTATCCCTAGACACAGCTCCCACACCTGGTCCTAGGCCTACTCTGTGGTTTACCCCGACACCCACCCCTTGCCCTTTGCCTACCCCAGCGCTATGTTTACCGCACCCACTAGCCCTACCTCAGGATCTAGACCAACGCCCAGTGCTCACTCTAGTCCGAAGCCTAGCACTTGCCCGTCGCCGACCAGTACACCTTGCCTACCGATAGCCAGAGCACTAACTCGTGTCCTACGAAATCACCCTGGACGCACCATTAGCCACATCCTAATCATGACCCACATCCGTTCGAAGTCCTAGACTACCCGGAGCCCTCCCGTGACACCTACCCCTAGTCCTCGGCCATCCTTTACTACTACCACTAGTCCTAGGCCTAACATGAGCCCTAACCGTAACACTGCCTGTGGGCCTCTGCCAACCACTAGCACTTCACCTAACCCTACCCCGAGCACTACCCCTCGCCCTAGGCCTACGCCTAGCACTACCTCTGGTCCTACCCCTACCCCTGGCCCTAAAGCTCCCCCTACCCATAGGCCCACCCCCATCCCTACCCCTAGCCACAACTCCAACTCCTGGCCCAAAGCCTACTCCGAGGTTTACCCCGACACCCACCCTTTGCCCTATGCCTACCCCAGTGCTACGCCTAACGCTCCCACTAGCCCTAGCTGGGGCCCTAGACCAACGCCCAGTGCACCCTCTAGTCCGAGGCCTACCACTTGCCCGACGCCGACCAGTACACCTTGCCCTACCTTTAGCCATAGCACTAACCCGTGTCCTACGAAATCACCCTGGACCCACCCTTACCACACCCTAATACAGCCCTACACCCGTTCCGAGTTCTAGGACTACCCGGAGCCATTTCGTGACACCTACCCCTAGTCCTCGGCCAACCCCTACCACTACCACTAGTCCTAGGCTTAACATGAGCCCTAACCCTAACACTGCCCGTGGGCCTCTGCCAAAAACTAGCCCTTCAACTAACCCTACCCCGAGCACTACCCGTCGCCCTAGGCCTACGCCCAGCACTAACCCTGGTCCTACCACTACCCCTGGCCCTACAGCTCCCTCTACCCATAGGCCCACCCCCAACCCTACCACTAGCCACAGCTCCCACTCCTGGCCCTAGGCCTACTCCGAGGTTTACCTCGACACCCACCCCTTGCCCTATGCCTACCCCAGCGCTACGCCTACCTCTCTCACTAGCCCTAGCTCGGGCCCTAGACCAACGCCCATGGCTCCCTCTAGACCGAGGCCTAGAACTTGCCCGTCGCTGACCAGTACACCTTGCCGTTGTTAGGGTTAGGGTTAGGGTTAGGGTTAGGGTTAGGGTTAGGGTTAGGGTTAGGATTAGGGTTTAGGGTTAGGGTTAGGGTTAGGGTTGGTGTTAGGGTTAGGGTTAGGGTTAGGGTTGGTGTTAGGTTTAGGGTTAGGGTTAGGGTTAGGGTTAGGGTTAGGGTTGGTGTTAGGGTTAGGGTTAGGGGTAGGGTTGAGGTTGGTGTTAGGTATAGGGTTAGCGTTAGTGTTAGTGTTAGGGTTAGGGTTGGTGTTAGGGTTAGGGTTAGGGTTAGGGTTAGTGTTATGTTTAGGGTTAGGGTTAGGGTTAGGATTAGGAATGGGGTTGGTGTTAGGGTTAGGGTTAGGGTTGGTGTTATGGTTAGGGTTAGGGTTAGGGTTAGTGTTAGGGTTGGTGTTAGGGTTAGGGTTAGGGTTAGTGTTGGTGTTAGGCATAGGGTTAGGGTTAGGGTTAGGGTTAGGGTTGGTGTTAGGGTTAGGGTTAGGGTTAGGGTTAGGGTTAGGGTTATGGTTAGGATTAGGGTTAGGGTTGGTGTTAGGGTTAGGGTTAGGGTTAGGGTTAGTGTTAGGGTTGGTGTTAGGGTTAGGGTTAGGGTTAGTGTTAGGGTTGGTCTTAGGTATAGGGTTAGGGTTAGGTTTAGGGTTAGGGTTAGGGTTGGTGTTATGGTTAGGGTTAGGGTTAGGGTTAGTGTTAGGGTTAGGGTTAGGGTTAGGGTTAGGATTAGGGTTAGGGTTGGTGTTAGGGTTAGGGTTAGGGTTAGGATTAGTGTTGGTGTTAGGCATAGGGTTAGGGTTAGGGTTAGGGTTAGGGTTAGGGTTAGGGTTAGGATTAGGGTTAGGGTTGGTGTTAGGGTTAGGGTTAGGGTTAGGGTTAGTGTTAGGGTTGGTGTTAGGGTTAGGGTTAGGGTTAAGGTTAGGGTTGGTGTTAGGTATAGGGTTAGGGTTAGGGTTAGGGTTAGGGTTAGGGTTGGTGTTAGGGTTAGGGTTAGGGTTAGGGTTAGTGTTAGGGTTAGGGTTAGGGTTAGGGTTAGGATTAGGGTTAGGGTTGGTGTTAGGTATAGGGTTAGGGTTAGGGTTAGGGTTAGGGTTGGTGTTAGGGTTAGGGTTGGTGTTAGGGTTAGTGTTTGGGTTAGGGTTAGGGTTGGTGTTAGGTTTAGGGTTAGGGTTAGGGTTAGGGTTAGGGTTGGTGTTAGGTTTAGGGTTAGGGTTATGGTTCGTGTTAGGCATAGGGTTAGGGTTAGGGTTAGGGTTAGGGTTAGGGTTGGTGTTAGGGTTAGGGTTAGGGTTTGGGTTAGGGTTGGTGTTAGGGTTAGGGTTAGGGTTAGGATTAGGGTTAGGGTTGGTGTTAGGGTTAGGGTTAGGTTTAGGGTTAGGGTTGGTGTTAGGGTTAGGGTTAGGGTTAGGGTTAGGGTTAGGGTTGGTGTTAGGGTTAGGGTTAGGGTTAGGGTTAGGGTTAGGGTTCGTGTTAGGCATAGGGTTAGCGTTAGGGTTAGGGTTAGGGTTAGGGTTGGTGTTAGGGTTAGGGTTAGGGTTGGCGTTAGGGTTAGGGTTCGTGTTAGGCATAGGTTTAGGGTTAGGGTTAGGGTTACAGTTAGGGTTGGTGTTAGGGTTAGGGTTAGGGATAGGGTTAGGATTAGAGTTACGTTTGGTGTTAGGGTTAGGGTTAGGGTTAGGGTTGGTGTTAGGGTTAGATTTAGGGTTAGGGTTAGGGTTGGTGTTAAGTATAGGGTTAGGGTTAGGGTTAGGGTTAGAATTAGGGTTGGTGTTAGGGTTAGGGTTAGGGTTAGGGTTAGTGTTAGTTTTAGAGTTAGGGTTAGGGTTAGGATTAGGGTTAGGGTTGGTGTTAGGGTTAGGGTTAGGGTTAGGGTTAGGGTTAGGGTTGGTGTTAAGGTTAGGGTTAGGGTTAGGGTTAGTGTTAGGGTTAGAGTTAGGGTTAGGGTTAGGATTAGGGTTAGGGTTGGTGTTAGGGTTAGGGTTAGGGTTAGGGTTAGGGTTCGTGTTAGGCATAGGGTTAGGGTTAGGGTTAGGGTTAGGGTTGGTGTTAGGGTTAGGGTTAGGGTTAGGGTTGGTGTTAGTGTTAGGGTTAGGGTTAGGATTAGGGTTAGGGTTGGTGTTAGGGTTAGGGTTAGGGTTAGGGTTAGGGTTGGTGTTAGGATTAGGGTTAGGGTTAGGGTTAGGGTTAGGGTTAGGGTTAGGGTTGGTGTTAGGGTTAGGGTTAGGGTTAGGGTTAGGGTTGGTGTTAGGTATAGGGTTAGGGTTAGGGTTATAGTTAGTGTTAGGGTTGGTGTTAGGGTTAGGGTTAGGGTTAGGATTAGTGTTAGGGTTAGGGTTACGGTTAGGGTTAGGTTACCCCGAGCACTACCCCTAGCCCTAGGTCTACGCCTAGCAATACCTCTGGTCCTACCCCTACCCCTGGCCCTACAGCTCCCCCTACTTATAGGCCAACCCCCATCCCTACCTCTAGCCACAACTCCAACCTCTGGCACAAAGCCTACTCCGAGGTTTACCCCGACACCCACTCCTTGCCCTTTGCCTACCCCAGCGCTATGTTTACCGCACCCACTAGCCCTACCTCAGGATCTAGACCAACGCCCAGTGCTCACTCTAGTCCGATGCCTAGCACTTGCCCGTCGCCGACCAGTACACCTTGCCTACCGATAGCCAGAGCACTAACTCGTGTCCTACGAAATCACCCTGGACGCACCATTAGCCACACCCTAATCATGACCCACATCCGTTCGGAGACCTAGACTACCCGGAGCCCTCCCGTGACACCTACCCCTAGTCCTCGGCCATCCTTTACTACTACCACTAGTCCTATGCCTAACATGAGCCCTAACCGTAACACTGCCCGTGGGCCTCTGCCAACCACTAGCACTTAACCTAACCCTACCCCGAGAACTACCCCTCGCCCTAGGCCTACGCCTAGCACTACCTCTGGTCCTACCCCTAACCCTGGCCCTACAGCTCCCCCTACCCATAGGCCCACCCCCATCCCTACCCCTAGCCACAACTCCAACTCCTGGCCCAAAGCCTACTCCGAGGTTTACCCCGACACCCACCCTTTGCCCTATGCCTACCCCAGTGCTACGCCTAACGCTCCCACTAGCCCTAGCTCGGGCCCTAGACCAACGCCCAGTGCACCCTCTACTCCGAGGCCTACCACTTGCCCGACGCCGACCAGTACACCTTGCCCTACCTTTAGCCATAGCACTAACCCGTGTCCTACGAAATCACCCTGGACCCACCCTTACCACACCCTAATACAGCCCTACACCTGTTCCGAGTTCTAGGACTACCCGGAGCCATTTCGTGACACCTAATCCTAGTCCTCGGCCAACCCCTACCACTACCACTAGTCCTAGGCTTAACATGAGCCCTAACCCTAACACTGCCCGTGGGCCTCTGCCAAAAACTAGCCCTTCAACTAACCCTACCCCGAGCACTACCCCTCGCCCTAGGCCTACGCCCAGCACTAACCCTGGTCCTACCACTACCCCTGGCCCTACAGCTCCCTCTACCCATAGGCCCACCCCCAACCCTACCACTAGCCACAGCTCCCACTCCTGGCCCTAGGCCTACTTCGAGGTTTACCTCGACACCCACCCCTTGCCCTATGCCTACCCCAGCGCTACGCCTACCTCTCTCACTAGCCCTAGCTCGGGCCCTAGACCAACGCCCATGGCTCCTTCTAGTCCGAGGCCTAGAACTTGCCCGTCGCTGACCAGTACACCTTGCCCTTGTTAGGGTTAGGGTTAGGGTTAGGGTTAGGGTTAGGGTTAGGATTAGGGTTTAGGGTTAGGGTTAGGGTTAGGGTTGGTGTTAGGGTTAGGGTTAGGGTTAGGGTTATGATTAGTGTTAGGGTTGGTGTTAGGGTTAGGGTTAGGGTTAGGGTTGGTGTTAGGGTTAGGGTTAGGTTTAGGGTTGAGGTTGGTGTTAGGTATAGGGTTAGGGTTAGGGTTAGTGTTAGGGTTAGGGTTGGTGTTAGGGTTAGGGTTAGGGTTAGGGTTAGTGTTATGGTTAGGGTTAGGGTTAGGGTTAGGATTAGGAATGGGGTTGGTGTTAGGGTTAGGGTTAGGGTTAGGGTTAGGGTTCGTGTTAGGCATAGGGTTAGGGTTAGGGTTAGGATTAAAGTTAGGGTTGGTGTTAGGGTTAGGGTTAGGGTTAGGGTTGGCGTTAGGGTTAGGGTTCGTGTTAGGCATAGGTTTAGGGTTAGGGTTAGGGTTACAGTTAGGGTTGGTGTTAGGGTTAGGGTTAGGGATAGGGTTAGGATTAGAGTTATGGTTGGTGTTAGGGTTAGGGTTAGGGTTAGGGATGGTGTTAGGGTTAGAGTTAGGGTTAGGGTTAGGGTTGGTGTTAGGTATAGGGTTAGGGTTAGGGTTAGGGTTAGGGTTAGGGTTGGTGTTAGGGTTAGGGTTAGGGTTAGGGTTAGTGTTAGGGTTAGAGTTAGGGTTAGGGTTAGGATTAGGGTTAGGGTTGGTGTTAGGGTTAGGGTTAGGGTTAGGGTTAGGGTTCGTGTTAGGCATAGGGTTAGGGTTAGGGTTAGGGTTAGGGTTAGGGTTGGTGCTAGGGTTAGGGTTAGGGTTAGGGTTGGTGTTAGTGTTAGGGTTAGGGTTAGGGTTAGGGTTAGGGTTAGGGTTAGGGTTAGGGTTAGGGTTAGGGTTAGGGTTAGGGTTAGGGTTAGGGTTAGGGTTAGGGTTAGGGTTAGGGTTAGGGTTAGGGTTAGGGTTAGGGTTAGGGTTAGGGTTAGGGTTGGTGCTAGGGTTAGGGTTAGGGTTAGGGTTGGTGTTAGTGTTAGGGTTAGGGTTAGGATTAGGGTTAGGGTTTGTGTTAGGGTTAGGGTTAGGGTTAGGGTTAGGGTTGGTGTTAGGGTTAGGGTTAGGGTTAGGGTTAGGGTTAGGGTTAGGGTTGGTGTTAGGGTTAGGGTTAGGGTTAGGGTTGGTGTTAGGTATAGGGTTAGGGTTAGGGTTAGGGTTAGTGTTAGGGTTGGTGTTAGGGTTAGGGTTAGGGTTAGGATTAGTGTTAGGGTTAGGGTTAGGGTTAGGGTTAGGTTACCCCGAGCACTACCCCTCGTGCTAGGCCTACGCCTAGCAATACCTCTGGTCCTACCCCTACCCCTGGCCCTACAGCTCCCCCTACTTATAGGCCCACCCCCATCCCTACCTCTAGCCACAACTCCAACCTCTGGCACAAAGCCTACTCCGAGGTTTACCCCGACACCCACCCCTTGCCCTATGCCTACCCCAGTGCTACGCCTACCGCTCCCACTAGCCCTAGCTCGGCCCTAGTCCAACGCCCAGTGCTCACTCTAGTCCGAAGCCTAGCACTTGCCCGTCTCTGACCAGTACACCTTGCCTACCAATAGCCAGAACACTAACCCGTGTCCTACGAAATCACCCTGGACCCACCCTTACCACACCCTAATCCAGCCCTACACCCATTCCGAGTCCTAGGACTACACGGAGCCCTCCCGTGACACCTCCCCCTAGCCCTCGGCCAACCCCTACCACTACCACTAGTCCTAGGCCTAACATGAGCCCTAACCCTAACACTGCCCGTGGGCCTCTGCCAACCACTAGCCCTTCACCTAACCCTACCCCGAGCACTACCCATCGCCCTAGGCTTACGCCTAGCACTACCTCTGGTCCTACCCCTACCCCTGGTTCTACAGCTCCCCCTACTTATAGGCCCATCCCCATCCCTACCCCTAGCCACAGCTCCCACTCCTGGCCCTAGGCCTACTCCGAGGTTTACCTCGACACCCACCCCTTGCTCTATGCCTACCCCAGCGCTACGCCTACCGCTCTCACTAGCCCTAGCTCGGGCCCTAGACCAACGCCCATGGCTCCCTCTAGACCGAGGCCTAGAACTTGCCCGTCGCTGACCAGTACACCTTGCCCTTGTTAGGGTTAGGGTTAGGGTTAGGGTTAGGGTTAGGTTTAGGATTAGGGTTTAGGGTTAGTGTTAGGGTTAGGTTTGGTGTTAGGGTTAGGGTTAGGTTTACGGTTAGGGTTGGTGTTAGGTTTAGGGTTAGGGTTAGGGTTAGGGTTAGGGTTAGGGTTGGTGTTAGGGTTAGGGTTAGGGTTAGGGTTAGGGTTAGGGTTAGGATTAGGGTTAGGGTTGGTGTTAGGGTTAGGGTTAGGGTTAGGGTTAGGGTTAGTGTTAGGGTTGGTTTTAGGGTTAGGGTTAGGGTTAGGGTTAGGGTTAGGGTTAGTGTTAGGGTTAGGGTTAGGTTTAGGGTTAGGATTAGGGTTAGGGTTGGTGTTAGGGTTAGGGTTAGGGTTAGGGTTAGTGTTGGTGTTAGGCATAGGGTTAGGGTTAGGGTTAGGGTTGGGGTTAGGGTTGGTGTTACGTTTAGGGTTAGGGTTAGGGTTAGGGTTAGGGTTAGGATTAGGGTTAGGGTTGGTGTTAGGGTTAGGGTTAGGTTTAGGGTTAGTGTTAGGGTTGGTGTTAGGGTTAGGGTTAGGGTTAGGGTTAGTGTTGGTGTTAGGCATAGGGTTAGGGTTAGGGTTAGGGTTAGGGTTGGTGTTAGGTATAGGGTTAGGGTTAGGGTTAGGGTTGGTGTTAGGGTTAGGGTTAGGGTTAGGGTTAGTGTTAGGGTTAGGGTTAGGGTTAGGGTTAGGATTAGGGTTAGGGTTGGTGTTAGGTATAGGGTTAGGGTTAGGGTTAGGGTTAGGGTTAGGGTTGGTGTTAGGGTTAGGGTTGGTGTTAGGGTTAGTGTTTGGGTTAGGGTTAGGGTTGGTGTTAGGTTTAGGGTTAGGGTTAGGGTTAGGGTTAGGGTTGGTGTTAGGTTTAGGGTTAGGGTTATGGTTCGTGTTAGGCATAGGGTTAGGGTTAGGGTTAGGGTTAGGGTTAGGGTTGGTGTTAGGGTTAGGGTTAGGGTTTGGGTTAGGGTTGGTGTTAGGGTTAGGGTTAGGGTTAGGATTAGGGTTAGGGTTGGTGTTAGGGTTAGGGTTAGGTTTAGGGTTAGGGTTGGTGTTAGGGTTAGGTTTAGGGTTAGGGTTAGGGTTAGGGTTAGGGTTGGTGTTAGGGTTAGGGTTAGGGTTAGGGTTAGGGTTCGTGTTAGGCATAGGGTTAGGGTTAGGGTTAGGGTTAGGGTTAGGGTTGGTGTTAGGGTTAGGGTTAGGGTTGGCGTTAGGGTTAGGGTTCGTGTTAGGCATAGGTTTAGGGTTAGGGTTAGGGTTACAGTTAGGGTTGGTGTTAGGGTTAGGGTTAGGGATAGGGTTAGGATTAGAGTTAGGGTTGGTGTTAGGGTTAGGGTTAGGGTTAGGGTTGGTGTTAGGGTTAGAGTTAGGGTTAGGGTTAGGGTTGGTGTTAGGTATAGGGTTAGGGTTAGGGTTAGGGTTAGGGTTAGGGTTGGTGTTAGGGTTAGGGTTAGGGTTAGGGTTAGTGTTAGGGTTAGAGTTAGAGTTAGGGTTAGGGTTAGGATTAGGGTTAGGGTTGGTGTTAGGGTTAGGGTTAGGGTTAGGGTTAGGGTTGGTGTTAGGGTTAGGGTTAGGGTTAGGGTTAGGGTTGGTGTTAGGGTTAGGGTTAGGGTTAGGGTTAGGGTTAGGGTTAGGGTTGGTGTTAGGGTTAGGGTTAGGGTTAGGGTTAGGGTTGGTGTTAGGTATAGGGTTAGGGTTAGGGTTATAGTTAGTGTTAGGGTTGGTGTTAGGGTTAGGGTTAGGGTTAGGATTAGTGTTAGGGTTAGGGTTACGGTTAGGGTTAGGTTACCCCGAGCACTACCCCTCGCCCTAGGTCTAAGCCTAGCAATACCTCTGGTCCTACCCCTACCCCTGGCCCTACAGCTCCCCCTACTTATAGGCCCACCCCCATCCCTACCTCTAGCCACAACTCCAACCTCTGGCACAAAGCCTACTCCGAGGTTTACCCCGACACCCACTCCTTGCCCTTTGCCTACCCCAGCGCTATGTTTACCGCACCCACTAGCCCTACCTCAGGATCTAGACCAACGCCCAGTGCTCACTCTAGTCCGAAGCCTAGCACTTGCCCGTCGCCGACCAGTACACCTTGCCTACCGATAGCCAGAGCACTAACTCGTGTCCTACGAAATCACCCTGGACGCACCATTAGCCACACCCTAATCATGACCCACATCCGTTCGGAGTCCTAGACTACCCGGAGCCCAACCGTGACACCTACCCCTAGTCCTCGGCCATCCTTTACTACTACCACTAGTCCTAGGCCTAACATGAGCCCTAACCGTAACACTGCCCGTGGGCCTCTGCCAACCACTAGCACTTCACCTAACCCTACACCGAGAACTACCCCTCGCCCTAGGCCTACGCCTAGCACTACCTCTGGTCCTACCCCTAACCCTGGCCCTACAGCTCCCCCTACCCATAGGCCCACCCCCATCCCTACCCCTAGCCACAACTCCAACTCCTGGCCCAAAGCCTACTCCGAGGTTTACCCCGACACCCACCCTTTGCCCTATGCCTACCCCAGTGCTACGCCTAACGCTCCCACTAGACCTAGCTCGGGCCCTAGACCAACGCCCAGTGCACCCTCTAGTCCGAGGCCTACCACTTGCCCGACGCCGACCAGTACACCTTGCCCTACCTTTAGCCATAGCACTAACCCGTGTCCTACGAAATCACCCTGGACCCACCCTTACCACACCCTAATACAGCCCTACACCTGTTCCGAGTTCTAGGACTACCCGGAGCCATTTCGTGACACCTACCCCTAGTCCTCGGCCAACCCCTACCACTACCACTAGTCCTAGGCTTAACATGAGCCCTAACCCTAACACTGCCCGTGGGCCTCTGCCAAACACTAGCCCTTCAACTAACCCTACCCCGAGCACTACCCCTCGCCCTAGGCCTACGCCTAGCACTACCTCTGGTCCTACCACTACCCCTGGCCCTACAGCTCCTTCTACCCATAGGTTCATCCCCAACCCTACCACTAGCCACAGCTCCCACTCCTGGCCCTAGGCCTACTCCGAGGTTTACCTCGACACCTACCCCTTGCCCTATGCCTACCCCAGCGCTACGCCTACCGCTCTCACTAGCCCTAGCTCGGGCCCTAGACCAACGCCCATGGCTCCTTCTAGTCCGAGGCCTAGAACTTGCCCGTCGCTGAACAGTACACCTTGCCCTTGTTAGGGTTAGAATTAGGGTTAGGGTTAAGGTTAGGGTTAGGATTAGGGTTTAGGGTTAGGGTTAGGGTTAGGGTTGGTGTTAGGGTTAGGGTTAGGGTTAGGGTTAGGGTTGGTGTTAGGTTTAGGGTTAGGGTTAGGGTTAGGATTAGGGTTAGGGTTGGTGTTAGGGTTAGGGTTAGGGTTAGGATTAGTGTTGGTGTTAGGCATAGGGTTAGGGTTAGGGTTAGGGTTAGGGTTAGGGTTAGGGTTAGGGTTAGGATTAGGGTTAGGGTTGGTGTTAGGGTTAGGGTTAGGGTTAGGGTTAGTGTTAGGGTTGGTGTTAGGGTTAGGGTTAGGGTTAAGGTTAGGGTTGGTGTTAGGTATAGGGTTAGGGTTAGGGTTAGGGTTAGGGTTAGGGTTGGTGTTAGGGTTAGGGTTGGTGTTAGGGTTAGTGTTTGGGTTAGGGTTAGGGTTGGTGTTAGGTTTAGGGTTAGGGTTAGGGTTAGGGTTAGGGTTGGTGTTAGGTTTAGGGTTAGGGTTATGGTTCGTGTTAGGCATAGGGTTAGGGTTAGGGTTAGGGTTAGGGTTAGGGTTGGTGTTAGGGTTAGGGTTAGGGTTTGGGTTAGGGTTGGTGTTAGGGTTAGGGTTAGGGTTAGGATTAGGGTTAGGGTTGGTGTTAGGGTTAGGGTTAGGGTTAGGGTTAGGATTAGGGTTAGGGTTGGTGTTAGGTATAGGGTTAGGGTTAGGGTTAGGGTTAGGGTTGGTGTTAGGGTTAGGGTTGGTGTTAGGGTTAGTGTTTGGGTTAGGGTTAGGGTTGGTGTTAGGTTTAGGGTTAGGGTTAGGGTTAGGGTTAGGGTTGGTGTTAGGTTTAGGGTTAGGGTTATGGTTCGTGTTAGGCATAGGGTTAGGGTTAGGGTTAGGGTTAGGGTTAGGGTTGGTGTTAGGGTTAGGGTTAGGGTTTGGGTTAGGGTTGGTGTTAGGGTTAGGGTTAGGGTTAGGATTAGGGTTAGGGTTGGTGTTAGGGTTAGGGTTAGGTTTAGGGTTAGGGTTGGTGTTAGGGTTAGGGTTAGGGTTAGGGTTAGGGTTAGGGTTGGTGTTAGGGTTAGGGTTAGGGTTAGGGTTAGGGTTAGGGTTCGTGTTAGGCATAGGGTTAGGGTTAGGGTTAGGGTTAGGGTTAGGGTTGGTGTTAGGGTTAGGGTTAGGGTTGGCGTTAGGGTTAGGGTTCGTGTTAGGCATAGGTTTAGGGTTAGGGTTAGGGTTACAGTTAGGGTTGGTGTTAGGGTTAGGGTTAGGGATAGGGTTAGGATTAGAGTTACGTTTGGTGTTAGGGTTAGGGTTAGGGTTAGGGTTGGTGTTAGGGTTAGATTTAGGGTTAGGGTTAGGGTTGGTGTTAAGTATAGGGTTAGGGTTAGGGTTAGGGTTAGGGTTAGGGTTGGTGTTAGGGTTAGGGTTAGGGTTAGGGTTAGTGTTAGTTTTAGAGTTAGGGTTAGGGTTAGGATTAGGGTTAGGGTTGGTGTTAGGGTTAGGGTTAGGGTTAGGGTTAGGGTTAGGGTTGGTGTTAAGGTTAGGGTTAGGGTTAGGGTTAGTGTTAGGGTTAGAGTTAGGGTTAGGGTTAGGATTAGGGTTAGGGTTGGTGTTAGGGTTAGGGTTAGGGTTAGGGTTAGGGTTCGTGTTAGGCATAGGGTTAGGGTTAGGGTTAGGGTTAGGGTTGGTGTTAGGGTTAGGGTTAGGGTTAGGGTTGGTGTTAGTGTTAGGGTTAGGGTTAGGATTAGGGTTAGGGTTGGTGTTAGGGTTAGGGTTAGGGTTAGGGTTAGGGTTGGTGTTAGGATTAGGGTTAGGGTTAGGGTTAGGGTTAGGGTTAGGGTTGGTGTTAGGGTTAGGGTTAGGGTTAGGGTTAGGGTTGGTGTTAGGTATAGGGTTAGGGTTAGGGTTATAGTTAGTGTTAGGGTTGGTGTTAGGGTTAGGGTTAGGGTTAGGATTAGTGTTAGGGTTAGGGTTACGGTTAGGGTTAGGTTACCCCGAGCACTACCCCTCGCCCTAGGTCTACGCCTAGCAATACCTCTGGTCCTACCCCTACCCCTGGCCCTACAGCTCCCCCTACTTATAGGCCCACCCCCATCCCTACCTCTAGCCACAACTCCAACCTCTGGCAAAGCCTACTCCGAGGTTTACCCCGACACCCACTCCTTGCCCTTTGCCTACCCCAGCGCTATGTTTACCGCACCCACTAGCCCTACCTCAGGATCTAGACCAACGCCCAGTGCTCACTCTAGTCCGAAGCCTAGCACTTGCCCGTCGCCGACCAGTACACCTTGCCTACCGATAGCCAGAGCACTAACTCGTGTCCTACGAAATCACCCTGGACGCACCATTAGCCACACCCTAATCATGACCCACATCCGTTCGGAGACCTAGACTACCCGGAGCCCTCCCGTGACACCTACCCCTAGTCCTCGGCCATCCTTTACTACTACCACTAGTCCTAGGCCTAACATGAGCCCTAACCGTAACACTGCCCGTGGGCCTCTGCCAACCACTAGCACTTAACCTAACCCTACCCCGAGAACTACCCCTCGCCCTAGGCCTACGCCTAGCACTACCTCTGGTCCTACCCCTAACCCTGGCCCTACAGCTCCCCCTACCCATAGGCCCACCCCCATCCCTACCCCTAGCCACAACTCCAACTCCTGGCCCAAAGCCTACTCCGAGGTTTACCCCGACACCCACCCTTTGCCCTATGCCTACCCCAGTGCTACGCCTAACGCTCCCACTAGCCCTAGCTCGGGCCCTAGACCAACGCCCAGTGCACCCTCTAGTCCGAGGCCTACCACTTGCCCGACGCCGACCAGTACACCTTGCCCTACCTTTAGCCATAGCACTAACCCGTGTCCTACGAAATCACCCTGGACCCACCCTTACCACACCCTAATACAGCCCTACACCTGTTCCGAGTTCTAGGACTACCCGGAGCCATTTCGTGACACCTACCCCTAGTCCTCGGCCAACCCCTACCACTACCACTAGTCCTAGGCTTAACATGAGCCCTAACCCTAACACTGCCCGTGGGCCTCTGCCAAAAACTAGCCCTTCAACTAACCCTACCCCGAGCACTACCCCTCGCCCTAGGCCTACGCCCAGCACTAACCCTGGTCCTACCACTACCCCTGGCCCTACAGCTCCCTCTACCCATAGGCCCACCCCCAACCCTACCACTAGCCACAGCTCCCACTCCTGGCCCTAGGCCTACTTCGAGGTTTACCTCGACACCCACCCCTTGCCCTATGCCTACCCCAGCGCTACGCCTACCTCTCTCACTAGCCCTAGCTCGGGCCCTAGACCAACGCCCATGGCTCCTTCTAGTCCGAGGCCTAGAACTTGCCCGTCGCTGACCAGTACACCTTGCCCTTGTTAGGGTTAGGGTTAGGGTTAGGGTTAGGGTTAGGGTTAGGATTAGGGTTTAGGGTTAGGGTTAGGGTTAGGGTTGGTGTTAGGGTTAGGGTTAGGGTTAGGGTTATGATTAGTGTTAGGGTTGGTGTTAGGGTTAGGGTTAGGGTTAGGGTTGGTGTTAGGGTTAGGGTTAGGTTTAGGGTTGAGGTTGGTGTTAGGTATAGGGTTAGGGTTAGGGTTAGTGTTAGGGTTAGGGTTGGTGTTAGGGTTAGGGTTAGGGTTAGGGTTAGTGTTATGGTTAGAGTTAGGGTTAGGGTTAGGATTAGGAATGGGGTTGGTGTTAGGGTTAGGGTTAGGGTTAGGGTTAGGGTTCGTGTTAGGCATAGGGTTAGGGTTAGGGTTAGGATTAAAGTTAGGGTTGGTGTTAGGGTTAGGGTTAGGGTTAGGGTTGGCGTTAGGGTTAGGGTTCGTGTTAGGCATAGGTTTAGGGTTAGGGTTAGGGTTACAGTTAGGGTTGGTGTTAGGGTTAGGGTTAGGGATAGGGTTAGGATTAGAGTTATGGTTGGTGTTAGGGTTAGGGTTAGGGTTAGGGATGGTGTTAGGGTTAGAGTTAGGGTTAGGGTTAGGGTTGGTGTTAGGTATAGGGTTAGGGTTAGGGTTAGGGTTAGGGTTAGGGTTGGTGTTAGGGTTAGGGTTAGGGTTAGGGTTAGTGTTAGGGTTAGAGTTAGGGTTAGGGTTAGGATTAGGGTTAGGGTTGGTGTTAGGGTTAGGGTTAGGGTTAGGGTTAGGGTTCGTGTTAGGCATAGGGTTAGGGTTAGGGTTAGGATTAGGGTTAGGGTTGGTGCTAGGGTTAGGGTTAGGGTTAGGGTTGGTGTTAGTGTTAGGGTTAGGGTTAGGGTTAGGGTTAGGGTTAGGGTTAGGGTTAGGGTTAGGGTTAGGGTTAGGGTTAGGGTTAGGGTTAGGGTTAGGGTTAGGGTTAGGGTTAGGGTTAGGGTTAGGGTTGGTGCTAGGGTTAGGGTTAGGGTTAGGGTTGGTGTTAGTGTTAGGGTTAGGGTTAGGATTAGGGTTAGGGTTGGTGTTAGGGTTAGGGTTAGGGTTAGGGTTGGTGTTAGGGTTAGGGTTAGGGTTAGGGTTAGGGTTAGGGTTAGGGTTGGTGTTAGGTTTAGGGTTAGGGTTAGGGTTGGTGTTAGGTATAGGGTTAGGGTTAGGGTTAGGGTTAGTGTTAGGGTTGGTGTTAGGGTTAGGGTTAGGGTTAGGATTAGTGTTAGGGTTAGGGTTAGGGTTAGGGTTAGGTTACCCCGAGCACTACCCCTCGCCCTAGGCCTACGCCTAGCAATACCTCTGGTCCTACCCCTACCCCTGGCCCTACAGCTCCCCCTACTTATAGGCCCACCCCCATCCCTACCTCTAGCCACAACTCCAACCTCTGGCACAAAGCCTACTCCGAGGTTTACCCCGACACCCACCCCTTGCCCTATGCCTACCCCAGTGCTACGCCTACCGCTCCCACTAGCCCTAGCTCGGCCCTAGTCCAACGCCCAGTGCTCACTCTAGTCCGAAGCCTAGCACTTGCCCGTCTCTGACCAGTACACCTTGCCTACCAATAGCCAGAACACTAACCCGTGTCCTACGAAATCACCCTGGACCCACCCTTACCACACCCTAATCCAGCCCTACACCCATTCCGAGTCCTAGGACTACACGGAGCCCTCCCGTGACACCTCCCCCTAGCCCTCGGCCAACCCCTACCACTACCACTAGTCCTAGGCCTAACATGAGCCCTAACCCTAACACTGCCCGTGGGCCTCTGCCAACCACTAGCCCTTCACCTAACCCTACCCCGAGCACTACCCATCGCCCTAGGCTTACGCCTAGCACTACCTCTGGTCCTACCCCTACCCCTGGTTCTACAGCTCCCCCTACTTATAGGCCCATCCCCATCCCTACCCCTAGCCACAGCTCCCACTCCTGGCCCTAGGCCTACTCCGAGGTTTACCTCGACACCCACCCCTTGCTCTATGCCTACCCCAGCGCTACGCCTACCGCTCTCACTAGCCCTAGCTCGGGCCCTAGACCAACGCCCATGGCTCCCTCTAGACCGAGGCCTAGAACTTGCCCGTCGCTGACCAGTACACCTTGCCCTTGTTAGGGTTAGGGTTAGGGTTAGGGTTAGGGTTAGGTTTAGGATTAGGGTTTAGGGTTAGGGTTAGGGTTAGGTTTGGTGTTAGGGTTAGGGTTAGGTTTACGGTTAGGGTTGGTGTTAGGTTTAGGGTTAGGGTTAGGGTTAGGGTTAGGGTTAGGGTTGGTGTTAGGGTTAGGGTTAGGGTTAGGGTTAGGGTTAGGGTTAGGATTAGGGTTAGGGTTGGTGTTAGGGTTAGGGTTAGGGTTAGGGTTAGGGTTAGTGTTAGGGTTGGTTTTAGGGTTAGGGTTAGGGTTAGGGTTAGGGTTAGGGTTAGTGTTAGGGTTAGGGTTAGGTTTAGGGTTAGGATTAGGGTTAGGGTTGGTGTTAGGGTTAGGGTTAGGGTTAGGGTTAGTGTTGGTGTTAGGCATAGGGTTAGGGTTAGGGTTAGGGTTGGGGTTAGGGTTGGTGTTAGGTTTAGGGTTAGGGTTAGGGTTAGGGTTAGGGTTAGGATTAGGGTTAGGGTTGGTGTTAGGGTTAGGGTTAGGTTTAGGGTTAGTGTTAGGGTTGGTGTTAGGGTTAGGGTTAGGGTTAGGGTTAGTGTTGGTGTTAGGCATAGGGTTAGGGTTAGGGTTAGGGTTAGGGTTGGTGTTAGGTATAGGGTTAGGGTTAGGGTTAGGGTTGGTGTTAGGGTTAGGGTTAGGGTTAGGGTTAGTGTTAGGGTTAGGGTTAGGGTTAGGGTTAGGTTTAGGGTTAGGGTTGGTGTTAGGTATAGGGTTAGGGTTAGGGTTAGGGTTAGGGTTAGGGTTGGTGTTAGGGTTAGGGTTGGTGTTAGGGTTAGTGTTTGGGTTAGGGTTAGGGTTGGTGTTAGGTTTAGGGTTAGGGTTAGGGTTAGGGTTAGGGTTGGTGTTAGGTTTAGGGTTAGGGTTATGGTTCGTGTTAGGCATAGGGTTAGGGTTAGGGTTAGGGTTAGGGTTAGGGTTGGTGTTAGGGTTAGGGTTAGGGTTTGGGTTAGGGTTGGTGTTAGGGTTAGGGTTAGGGTTAGGATTAGGGTTAGGGTTGGTGTTAGGGTTAGGGTTAGGTTTAGGGTTAGGGTTGGTGTTAGGGTTAGGTTTAGGGTTAGGGTTAGGGTTAGGGTTAGGGTTGGTGTTAGGGTTAGGGTTAGGGTTAGGGTTAGGGTTCGTGTTAGGCATAGGGTTAGGGTTAGGGTTAGGGTTAGGGTTAGGGTTGGTGTTAGGGTTAGGGTTAGGGTTGGCGTTAGGGTTAGGGTTCGTGTTAGGCATAGGTTTAGGGTTAGGGTTAGGGTTACAGTTAGGGTTGGTGTTAGGGTTAGGGTTAGGGATAGGGTTAGGATTAGAGTTAGGGTTGGTGTTAGGGTTAGGGTTAGGGTTAGGGTTAGGGTTGGTGTTAGGTATAGGGTTAGGGTTAGGGTTAGGGTTAGGGTTAGGGTTGGTGTTAGGGTTAGGGTTAGGGTTAGGGTTAGTGTTAGGGTTAGAGTTAGAGTTAGGGTTAGGGTTAGGATTAGGGTTAGGGTTGGTGTTAGGGTTAGGGTTAGGGTTAGGGTTAGGGTTGGTGTTAGGGTTAGGGTTAGGGTTAGGGTTAGGGTTGGTGTTAGGGTTAGGGTTAGGGTTAGGGTTAGGGTTAGGGTTAGGGTTGGTGTTAGGGTTAGGGTTAGGGTTAGGGTTAGGGTTGGTGTTAGGTATAGGGTTAGGGTTAGGGTTATAGTTAGTGTTAGGGTTGGTGTTAGGGTTAGGGTTAGGGTTAGGATTAGTGTTAGGGTTAGGGTTACGGTTAGGGTTAGGTTACCCCGAGCACTACCCCTCGCCCTAGGTCTAAGCCTAGCAATACCTCTGGTCCTACCCCTACCCCTGGCCCTACAGCTCCCCCTACTTATAGGCCCACCCCCATCCCTACCTCTAGCCACAACTCCAACCTCTGGCACAAAGCCTACTCCGAGGTTTACCCCGACACCCACTCCTTGCCCTTTGCCTACCCCAGCGCTATGTTTACCGCACCCACTAGCCCTACCTCAGGATCTAGACCAACGCCCAGTGCTCACTCTAGTCCGAAGCCTAGCACTTGCCCGTCGCCGACCAGTACACCTTGCCTACCGATAGCCAGAGCACTAACTCGTGTCCTACGAAATCACCCTGGACGCACCATTAGCCACACCCTAATCATGACCCACATCCGTTCGGAGTCCTAGACTACCCGGAGCCCAACCGTGACACCTACCCCTAGTCCTCGGCCATCCTTTACTACTACCACTAGTCCTAGGCCTAACATGAGCCCTAACCGTAACACTGCCCGTGGGCCTCTGCCAACCACTAGCACTTCACCTAACCCTACACCGAGAACTACCCCTCGCCCTAGGCCTACGCCTAGCACTACCTCTGGTCCTACCCCTAACCCTGGCCCTACAGCTCCCCCTACCCATAGGCCCACCCCCATCCCTACCCCTAGGCACAACTCCAACTCCTGGCCCAAAGCCTACTCCGAGGTTTACCCCGACACCCACCCTTTGCCCTATGCCTACCCCAGTGCTACGCCTAACGCTCCCACTAGCCCTAGCTCGGGCCCTAGACCAACGCCCAGTGCACCCTCTAGTCCGAGGCCTACCACTTGCCCGACGCCGACCAGTACACCTTGCCCTACCTTTAGCCATAGCACTAACCCGTGTCCTACGAAATCACCCTGGACCCAACCTTACCACACCCTAATACAGCCCTACACCTGTTCCGAGTTCTAGGACTACCCGGAGCCATTTCGTGACACCTACCCCTAGTCCTCGGCCAACCCCTACCACTACCACTAGTCCTAGGCTTAACATGAGCCCTAACCCTAACACTGCCCGTGGGCCTCTGCCAAAAACTAGCCCTTCAACTAACCCTACCCCGAGCACTACCCCTCGCCCTTGGCCTACGCCCAGCACTAACCCTGGTCCTACCACTACACCTGGCCCTACAGCTCCCTCTACCCATAGGCCCACCCCCAACCCTACCACTAGCCACAGCTCCCACTCCTGGCCCTAGGCCTACTCCGAGGTTTACCTCGACACCCACCCCTTGCCCTATGCCTACCCCAGCGCTACGCCTACCTCTCTCACTAGCCCTAGCTCGGGCCCTAGACCAACGCCCATGGCTCCTTCTAGTCCGAGGCCTAGAACTTGCCCGTCGCTGACCAGTACACCTTGCCCTTGTTAGGATTAGGGTTAGGGTTAGGGTTAGGGTTAGGGTTAGGATTAGGGTTTAGGGTTAGGGTTAGGGTTAGGGTTGGTGTTAGGGTTAGGGTTAGGGTTAGGGTTATGATTAGTGTTAGGGTTGGTGTTAGGGTTAGGGTTAGGGTTAGGGTTGGTGTTAGGGTTAGGGTTAGGTTTAGGGTTGAGGTTGGTGTTAGGTATAGTATTAGGGTTAGGGTTAGTGTTAGGGTTAGGGTTGGTGTTAGGGTTAGGGTTAGGGTTAGGGTTAGTGTTATGGATAGGGTTAGGGTTAGGGTTAGGATTAGGAATGGGGTTGGTGTTAGGGTTAGGGTTAGGGTTAGGGTTAGGGTTCGTGTTAGGCATAGGGTTAGGGTTAGGGTTAGGGTTAGGGTTGGTGTTAGGGTTAGGGTTAGGGTTAGGGTTGGCGTTAGGGTTAGGGTTCGTGTTAGGCATAGGTTTAGGGTTAGGGTTAGGGTTACAGTTAGGGTTGGTGTTAGGGTTAGGGTTAGGGATAGGGTTAGGATTAGAGTTAGGGTTGGTGTTAGGGTTAGGGTTAGGGTTAGGGTTGGTGTTAGGGTTAGAGTTAGGGTTAGGGTTAGGGTTAGGGTTGGTGTTAGGGTTAGGGTTAGGGTTAGGGTTAGTGTTAGGGTTAGAGTTAGGGTTAGGGTTAGGATTAGGGTTAGGGTTGGTGTTAGGGTTAGGGTTAGGGTTAGGGTTAGGGTTCGTGTTAGGCATAGGGTTAGGGTTAGGGTTAGGGTTAGGGTTAGGGTTGGTGTTAGGGTTAGGGTTAGGGTTAGGGTTGGTGTTAGTGTTAGGGTTAGGGTTAGGATTAGGGTTAGGGTTGGTGTTAGGGTTAGGGTTAGGGTTAGGGTTAGGGTTGGTGTTAGGGTTAGGGTTAGGGTTAGGGTTAGGGTTAGGGTTAGGGTTGGTGTTAGGTTTAGGGTTAGGGTTAGGGTTGGTGTTAGGTATAGGGTTAGGGTTAGGGTTAGGGTTAGTGTTAGGGTTGGTGTTAGGGTTAGGGTTAGGGTTAGGATTAGTGTTAGGGTTAGGGTTAGGGTTAGGGTTAGGTTACCCCGAGCACTACCCCTCGCTCTAGGACTACGCCTAGCAATACCTCTGGTCCTACCCCTACCCATGGCCCTACAGCTCCCCCTACTTATAGGCCCACCCCCATCCCTACCTCTAGCCACAACTCCAACCTCTGGCACAAAGCCTACTCCGAGGTTTACCCCGACACCCACCCCTTGCCCTATGCCTACCCCAGTGCTACGCCTACCGCTCCCACTAGCCCTAGCTCGGCCCTAGTCCAACGCCCAGTGCTCACTCTAGTCCGAAGCCTAGCACTTGCCCGTCTCTGACCAGTACACCTTGCCTACCAATAGCCAGAACACTAACCCGTGTCCTACGAAATCACCCTGGACCCACCCTTACCACACCCTAATCCAGCTCTACACCCATTCCGAGTCCTAGGACTACACGGAGCCCTCCCGTGACACCTCCCCCTAGCCCTCGGCCAACCCCTACCACTACCACTAGTCCTAGGCTTAACATGAGCCCTAACCCTAACACTGCCCGTGGGCCTCTGCCAACCACTAGCCCTTCACCTAACCCTACACCGAGCACTACCCATCGCCCTAGGCTTACGCCTAGCACTACCTCTGGTCCTACCCCTACCCCTGGTTCTACAGCTCCCCCTACTTATAGGCCCATCCCCATCCCTACCCCTAGCCACAGCTCCCACTCCTGGCCCTAGGCCTACTCCGAGGTTTACCTCGACACCCACCCCTTGCTCTATGCCTACCCCAGCCCTACGCCTACCGCTCTCACTAGCCCTAGCTCGGGCCCTAGACCAACGCCCATGGCTCCCTCTAGACCGAGGCCTAGAACTTGCCCGTCGCTGACCAGTACACCTTGCCCTTGTTAGGGTTAGGGTTAGGGTTAGGGTTAGGGTTAGGTTTAGGATTAGGGTTTAGGGTTAGGGTTAGGGTTAGGTTTGGTGTTAGGGTTAGGGTTAGGGTTACGGTTAGGGTTGGTGTTAGGTTTAGGGTTAGGGTTAGGGTTAGGGTTAGGGTTAGGGTTGGTGTTAGGGTTAGGGTTAGGGTTAGGGTTAGGGTTAGGGTTAGGATTAAGGTTAGGGTTGGTGTTAGGGTTAGGGTTAGGGTTAGGGTTAGTGTTAGGGTTGGTTTTAGGGTTAGGGTTAGGGTTAGGGTTAGGGTTAGGGTTAGTGTTAGGGTTAGGGTTAGGTTTAGGGTTAGGATTAGGGTTAGGGTTGGTGTTAGGGTTAGGGTTAGGGTTAGGGTTAGTGTTGGTGTTAGGCATAGGGTTAGGGTTAGGGTTAGGGTTGGGGTTAGGGTTGGTGTTAGGTTTAGGGTTAGGGTTAGGGTTAGGGTTAGGGTTAGGATTAGGGTTAGGGTTGGTGTTAGGGTTAGGGTTAGGGTTAGGGTTAGTGTTAGGGTTGGTGTTAGGGTTAGGGTTAGGGTTAGGGTTAGTGTTGGTGTTAGGCATAGGGTTAGGGTTAGGGTTAGGGTTAGGGTTAGGGTTGGTGTTAGGGTTAGGGTTAGGGTTAGGGTTAGGGTTAGGGTTATGGTTAGGATTAGGGTTAGGGTTGGTGTTAGGGTTAGGGTTAGGGTTAGGGTTAGTGTTAGGGTTGGTGTTAGGGTTAGGGTTAGGGTTAGGGTTAGGGTTGGTGTTAGGTATAGGGTTAGGGTTAGGTTTAGGGTTAGGGTTAGGGTTGGTGTTAGGGTTAGGGTTAGGGTTAGGGTTAGGGTTAGTGTTAGGGTTAGGGTTAGGGTTAGGGTTAGGATTAGGGTTAGGGTTGGTGTTAGGGTTAGGGTTAGGGTTAGGATTAGTGTTGGTGTTAGGCATAGGGTTAGGGTTAGGGTTAGGGTTAGGGTTAGGGTTAGGGTTAGGATTAGGGTTAGGGTTGGTGTTAGGGTTAGGGTTAGGGTTAGGTTTAGTGTTAGGGTTGGTGTTAGGGTTAGGGTTAGGGTTAGGGTTGGTGTTAGGTATAGGGTTAGGGTTAGGGTTAGGGTTAGGGTTAGGGTTAGGGTTGGTGTTAGGGTTAGGGTTAGGGTTAGGGTTAGGGTTAGGGTTAGGGTTGGTGTTAGGGTTAGTGTTTGGGTTAGGGTTAGGGTTGGTGTTAGGTTTAGGGTTAGGGTTAGGGTTAGGGTTAGGGTTGGTGTTAGGTTTAGGGTTAGGGTTATGGTTCGTGTTAGGCATAGGGTTAGGGTTAGGGTTAGGGTTAGGGTTAGGGTTAGGATTAGTGTTAGGGTTAGGGTTAGGGTTAGGGTTAGGTTACCCCGAGCACTACCCCTCGCCCTAGGCCTACGCCTAGCAATACCTCTGGTCCTACCCCTACCCCTGGCCCTACAGCTCCCCCTACTTATAGGCCCATCCCCATCCCTACCTCTAGCCACAACTCCAACCTCTGGCACAAAGCCTACTCCGAGGTTTACCCCGACACCCACCCCTTGCCCTATGCCTACCCCAGTGCTACGCCTACCGCTCCCACTAGCCCTAGCTCGGCCCTAGTCCAACGCCCAGTGCTCACTCTAGTCCGAAGCCTAGCACTTGCCCGTCTCTGACCAGTACACCTTGCCTACCAATAGCCAGAACACTAACCCGTGTCCTACGAAATCACCCTGGACCCACCCTTACCACACCCTAATCCAGCCCTACACCCATTCCGAGTCCTAGGACTACACGGAGCCCTCCCGTGACACCTCCCCCTAGCCCTCGGCCAACCCCTACCACTACCACTAGTCCTAGGCCTAACATGAGCCCTAACCCTAACACTGCCCGTGGGCCTCTGCCAACCACTAGCCCTTCACCTAACCCTACCCCGAGCACTACCCATCGCCCTAGGCTTACGCCTAGCACTACCTCTGGTCCTACCCCTACCCCTGGTTCTACAGCTCCCCCTACTTATAGGCCCAACCCCATCCCTACCCCTAGCCACAGCTCCCACTCCTGGCCCTAGGCCTACTCCGAGGTTTACCTCGACACCCACCCCTTGCTCTATGCCTACCCCAGCGCTACGCCTACCGCTCTCACTAGCCCTAGCTCGGGCCCTAGACCAACGCCCATGGCTCCCTCTAGACCGAGGCCTAGAACTTGCCCGTCGCTGACCAGTACACCTTGCCCTTGTTAGGGTTAGGGTTAGGGTTAGGGTTAGGGTTAGGTTTAGGATTAGGGTTTAGGGTTAGGGTTAGGGTTAGGTTTGGTGTTAGGGTTAGGGTTAGGGTTACGGTTAGGGTTGGTGTTAGGTTTAGGGTTAGGGTTAGGGTTAGGGTTAGGGTTAGGGTTGGTGTTAGGGTTAGGGTTAGGGTTAGGGTTAGGGTTAGGGTTAGGGTTAGGATTAGGGTTAGGGTTGGTGTTAGGGTTAGGGTTAGGGTTAGGGTTAGTGTTATGGTTGGTTTTAGGGTTAGGGTTAGGGTTAGGGTTAGGGTTGGTGTTAGGTATAGGGTTAGGGTTAGGGTTAGGGTTAGGGTTGGTGTTAGGGTTAGGGTTAGGGTTAGGGTTAGTGTTAGGGTTAGGGTTAGGTTTAGGGTTAGGATTAGGGTTAGGGTTGGTGTTAGGGTTAGGGTTAGGGTTAGGGTTAGTGTTGGTGTTAGGCATAGGGTTAGGGTTAGGGTTAGGGTTGGGGTTAGGGTTGGTGTTAGGTTTAGGGTTAGGGTTAGGGTTAGGGTTAGGGTTAGGATTAGGGTTAGGGTTGGTGTTAGGGTTAGGGTTAGGGTTAGGGTTAGTGTTAGGGTTGGTGTTAGGGTTAGGGTTAGGGTTAGGGTTAGTGTTGGTGTTAGGCATAGGGTTAGGGTTAGGGTTAGGGTTAGGGTTGGTGTTAGGGTTAGGGTTAGGGTTAGGGTTAGGGTTAGGGTTAGGGTTATGGTTAGGATTAGGGTTAGGGTTGGTGTTAGGGTTAGGGTTAGGTTTAGGGTTAGTGTTAGGGTTGGTGTTAGGGTTAGGGTTAGGGTTAGGGTTAGGGTTAGGGTTAGGGTTAGGATTAGGGTTAGGGTTGGTGTTAGGGTTAGGGTTAGGGTTAGTGTTAGGGTTGGTGTTAGGGTTAGGGTTAGGGTTAGGGTTAGGGTTGGTGTTAGGTATAGGGTTAGGGTTAGGGTTAGGGTTAGGGTTAGGTTTGGTGTTAGGGTTAGGGTTAGGGTTAGGGTTAGTGTTAGGGTTAGGGTTAGGGTTAGGGTTAGGATTAGGGTTAGGGTTGGTGTTAGGTATAGGGTTAGGGTTAGGGTTAGGGTTAGGGTTAGGGTTGGTGTTAGGGTTAGGGTTGGTGTTAGGGTTAGTGTTTGGGTTAGGGTTAGGGTTGGTGTTAGGTTTAGGGTTAGGGTTAGGGTTAGGGTTAGGGTTGGTGTTAGGTTTAGGGTTAGGGTTATGGTTCGTGTTAGGCATAGGGTTAGGGTTAGGGTTAGGGTTAGGGTTAGGGTTGGTGTTAGGGTTAGGGTTAGGGTTTGGGTTAGGGTTGGTGTTAGGGTTAGGGTTAGGGTTAGGATTAGGGTTAGGGTTGGTGTTAGGGTTAGGGTTAGGTTTAGGGTTAGGGTTGGTGTTAGGGTTAGGGTTAGGGTTAGGGTTAGGGTTAGGGTTGGTGTTAGGGTTAGGGTTAGGGTTAGGGTTAGGGTTAGGGTTAGGGTTCGTGTTAGGCATAGGGTTAGGGTTAGGGTTAGGGTTAGGGTTAGGGTTGGTGTTAGGGTTAGGGTTAGGGTTAGGGTTGGCGTTAGGGTTAGGGTTCGTGTTAGGCATAGGTTTAGGGTTAAGGTTAGGGTTACAGTTAGGGTTGGTGTTAGGGTTAGGGTTAGGGATAGGGTTAGGATTAGAGTTAGGGTTGGTGTTAGGGTTAGGGTTAGGGTTAGGGTTGGTGTTAGGGTTAGAGTTAGGGTTAGGGTTAGGGTTGGTGTTAGGTATAGGGTTAGGGTTAGGGTTAGGGTTAGGGTTAGGGTTGGTGTTAGGGTTAGGGTTAGGGTTAGTGTTAGGGTTAGAGTTAGGGTTAGGGTTTGGATTAGGGTTAGGGTTGGTGTTAGGGTTAGGGTTAGGGTTAGGGTTAGGGTTCGTGTTAGGCATAGGGTTAGGGTTAGGGTTAGGGTTAAGGTTAGGGTTGGTGTTAGGGTTAGGGTTAGGGTTAGGGTTGGTGTTAGTGTTAGGGTTAGGGTTAGGATTAGGGTTAGGGTTGGTGTTAGGGTTAGGGTTAGGGTTAGGGTTAGGATTGGTGTTAGGGTTAGGGTTAGGGTTAGGGTTAGGGTTGGTGTTAGGGTTAGGGTTAGGGTTAGGGTTAGGGTTGGTGTTAGGTATAGGGTTAGGGTTAGGGTTAAGGTTAGTGTTAGGGTTGGTGTTAGGGTTAGGGTTAGGGTTAGGATTAGTGTTAGGGTTAGGGTTAGGGTTAGGGTTAGGTTACCCCGAGCACTACCCCTCGCCCTAGGCCTACGCCTAGCAATACCTCTGGTCCTACCCCTACCCCTGGCCCTACAGCTCCCCCTACTTATAGGCCCACCCCCATCCCTACCTCTAGCCACAACTCCAACCTCTGGCACAAAGCCTACTCCGAGGTTTACCCCGACACCCACCCCTTGCCCTATGCCTACCCCAGTGCTACGCCTACCGCTCCCACTAGCCCTAGCTCGGCCCTAGTCCAACGCCCAGTGCTCACTCTAGTCCGATGCCTAGCACTTGCCCGTCTCCGACCAGTACACCTTGCCTACCAATAGCCAGAACACTAACCCGTGTCCTACGAAATCACCCTGGACCCACCCTTACCACACCCTAATCCAGCCCTACACCCATTCCGAGTCCTAGGACTACACGGAGCCCTCTCGTGACACCTCCCCCTAGCCCTCGGCCAACCCCTACCACTACCACTAGTCCTAAGCCTAACATGAGCCCTAACCCTAACACTGCCCGTGGGCCTCTGCCAACCACTAGCCCTTCACCTAACCCTACCCCGAGCACTACCCATCGCCCTAGGCTTACGCCTAGCACTACCTCTGGTCCTACCCCTACCCCTGGTTCTACAGCTCCCCCTACTTATAGGCCCACCCCCATCCCTACCCCTAGCCACAGCTCCCACTCCTGGCCCTAGGCCTACTCCGAGGTTTACCTCGACACCCACCCCTTGCTCTATGCCTACCCCAGCGCTACGCCTACCGCTCTCACTAGCCCTAGCTCTGGCCCTAGACCAACGCCCATGGCTCCCTCTAGTCCGAGGCCTAGAACTTGCCCGTTGCTGACCAGTACACCTTGCCCTTGTTAGGGTTAGGGTTAGGGTTAGGGTTAGGTTTAGGATTAGGGTTTAGGGTTAGGGTTAGGGTTAGGTTTGGTGTTAGGGTTTGGGTTAGGGTTAGGGTTAGGGTTGGTGTTAGATTTAGGGTTAGGGTTAGGGTTAGGGTTAGGGTTAGGGTTGGTGTTAGGGTTAGGGTTAGGGTTAGGGTTAGGGTTAGGGTTAGGATTAGGGTTAGGGTTGGTGTTAGGGTTAGGGTTAGGGTTAGGGTTAGTGTTAGGGTTGGTGTTAGGGTTAGGGTTAGGGTTAGGGTTAGGGTTGGTGTTAGGTATAGGGTTAGGTTTAGGGTTAGGGTTAGGGTTAGGGTTGGTGTTAGGGTTAGCGTTAGGGTTAGGGTTAGTGTTAGGGTTAGGGTTAGGGTTAGGGTTAGGATTAGGGTTAGGGTTGGTGTTAGGGTTAGGGTTAGGGTTAGGGTTAGTGTTGGTGTTAGGCATAGGGTTAGGGTTAGGGTTAGGGTTAGGGTTGGTGTTAGGTTTAGGGTTAGGGTTAGGGTTAGGGTTAGGGTTAGGATTAGGGTTAGGGTTGGTGTTAGGGTTAGGGTTAGGGTTAGGGTTAGTGTTAGGGTTGGTGTTAGGGTTAGGGTTAGGGTTAGGGTTAGTGTTGGTGTTAGGCATAGGGTTAGGGTTAGGGTTAGGGTTAGGGTTAGGGTTGGTGTTAGGGTTAGGGTTAGGGTTAGGTTTAGGATTAGGGTTAGAGTTGGTGTTAGGGTTAGGTTTAGGGTTAGGGTTAGTGTTAGGGTTGGTGTTAGGGTTAGGGTTAGGGTTAGGGTTAGGGTTGGTGTTAGGTATAGGGTTAGGGTTAGGTTTAGAGTTAGGGTTAGGGTTGGTGTTAGTGTTAGGGTTAGGGTTAGGGTTAGGGTTAGGATTAGGGTTAGGGTTGGTGTTAGGGTTAGGGTTAGGGTTAGGGTTAGTGTTGGTGTTAGGCATAGGGTTAGGGTTAGGGTTAGGGTTAGGGTTAGGGTTAGTATTAGGGTTAGGGTTGGTGTTAGGGTTAGGGTTAGGGTTAGGGTTAGGGTTGGTGTTAGGGTTAGGGTTAGGGTTAGGGTTAGGGTTGGTGTTAGGTATAGGGTTAGGGTTAGGGTTAGGGTTAGGGTTAGGGTTGGTGTTAGGGTTAGGGTTAGGGTTAGGGTTAGTGTTAGGGTTAGGGTTAGAGTTAGGGTTAGGATTAGGGTTAGGGTTGGTGTTAGGTATAGGGTTAGGGTTAGGGTTAGGGTTAGGGTTGGTGTTAGGCTTAGGGTTGGTGTTAGGGTTAGTGTTTGGGTTAGGGTTAGGGTTGGTGTTAGGTTTAGGGTTAGGGTGAGGGTTAGGGTTAGGGTTGGTGTTAGGTTTAGGGTTAGGGTTATGGTTCGTGTTAGGCATAGGGTTAGGGTTAGGGTTAGGGTTAGGGTTAGGGTTGGTGTTAGGGTTAGGGTTAGGGTTAGGGTTAGGGTTAGGGTTGGTGTTAGGGTTAGGGTTAGGGTTAGGGTTAGGGTTAGGGTTAGGGTTCGTGTTAGGCATAGGGTTAGGGTTAGGGTTAGGGTTAGGGTTAGGGTTGGTGTTAGGGTTAGGGTTAGGGTTAGGGTTGGCGTTAGGGTTAGGGTTCGTGTTAGGCATAGGTTTAGGGTTAAGGTTAGGGTTACAGTTAGGGTTGGTGTTAGGGTTAGGGTTAGGGATAGGGTTAGGATTAGAGTTAGGGTTGGTGTTAGGGTTAGGGTTAGGGTTAGGGTTGGTGTTAGGGTTAGAGTTAGGGTTAGGGTTAGGGTTGGTGTTAGGTATAGGGTTAGGGTTAGGGTTAGGGTTAGGGTTAGGGTTGGTGTTAGGGTTAGGGTTAGGGTTAGTGTTAGGGTTAGAGTTAGGGTTAGGGTTAGGATTAGGGTTAGGGTTGGTGTTAGGGTTAGGGTTAGGGTTAGGGTTAGGGTTCGTGTTAGGCATAGGGTTAGGGTTAGGTTTAGGGTTAAGGTTAGGGTTGGTGTTAGGGTTAGGGTTAGGGTTAGGGTTGGTGTTAGTGTTAGGGTTAGGGTTAGGATTAGGGTTAGGGTTGGTGTTAGGGTTAGGGTTAGGGTTAGGGTTAGGATTGGTGTTAGGGTTAGGGTTAGGGTTAGGGTTAGGGTTGGTGTTAGGGTTAGGGTTAGGGTTAGGGTTAGGGTTGGTGTTAGGTATAGGGTTAGGGTTAGGGTTAAGGTTAGTGTTAGGGTTGGTGTTAGGGTTAGGGTTAGGGTTAGGATTAGTGTTAGGGTTAGGGTTAGGGTTAGGGTTAGGTTACCCCGAGCACTACCCCTCGCCCTAGGCCTACGCCTAGCAATACCTCTGGTCCTACCCCTACCCCTGGCCCTACAGCTCCCCCTACTTATAGGCCCACCCCCATCCCTACCTCTAGCCACAACTCCAACCTCTGGCACAAAGCCTACTCCGAGGTTTACCCCGACACCCACCCCTTGCCCTATGCCTACCCCAGTGCTACGCCTACCGCTCCCACTAGCCCTAGCTCGGCCCTAGTCCAACGCCCAGTGCTCACTCTAGTCCGATGCCTAGCACTTGCCCGTCTCCGACCAGTACACCTTGCCTACCAATAGCCAGAACACTAACCCGTGTCCTACGAAATCACCCTGGACCCACCCTTACCACACCCTAATCCAGCCCTACACCCATTCCGAGTCCTAGGACTACACGGAGCCCTCTCGTGACACCTCCCCCTAGCCCTCGGCCAACCCCTACCACTACCACTATTCCTAGGCCTAACATGAGCCCTAACCCTAACACTGCCCGTGGGCCTCTGACAACCACTAGCCCTTCACCTAACCCTACCCCGAGCACTACCCATCGCCCTAGGCTTACGCCTAGCACTACCTCTGGTCCTACCCCTACCCCTGGTTCTACAGCTCCCCCTACTTATAGGCCCACCCCCATCCCTACCCCTAGCCACAGCTCCCACTCCTGGCCCTAGGCCTACTCCGAGGTTTACCTCGACACCCACCCCTTGCTCTATGCCTACCCCAGCGCTACGCCTACCGCTCTCACTAGCCCTAGCTCTGGCCCTAGACCAACGCCCATGGCTCCCTCTAGTCCGAGGCCTAGAACTTGCCCGTCGCTGACCAGTACACCTTGCCCTTGTTAGGGTTAGGGTTAGGGTTAGGGTTAGGTTTAGGATTAGGGTTTAGGGTTAGGGTTAGGGTTAGGTTTGGTGTTAGGGTTTGGGTTAGGGTTAGGGTTAGGGTTGGTGTTAGATTTAGGGTTAGGGTTAGGGTTAGGGTTAGGGTTAGGGTTGGTGTTAGGGTTAGGGTTAGGGTTAGGGTTAGGGTTAGGGTTAGGATTAGGGTTAGGGTTGGTGTTAGGGTTAGGGTTAGGGTTAGGGTTAGTGTTAGGGTTGGTGTTAGGGTTAGGGTTAGGGTTAGGGTTAGGGTTGGTGTTAGGTATAGGGTTAGGTTTAGGGTTAGGGTTAGGGTTAGGGTTGGTGTTAGGGTTAGCGTTAGGGTTAGGGTTAGTGTTAGGGTTAGGGTTAGGGTTAGGGTTAGGATTAGGGTTAGGGTTGGTGTTAGGGTTAGGGTTAGGGTTAGGGTTAGTGTTGGTGTTAGGCATAGGGTTAGGGTTAGGGTTAGGGTTAGGGTTGGTGTTAGGTTTAGGGTTAGGGTTAGGATTAGGGTTAGGGTTAGGATTAGGGTTAGGGTTGGTGTTAGGGTTAGGGTTAGGGTTAGGGTTAGTGTTAGGGTTGGTGTTAGGGTTAGGGTTAGGGTTAGGGTTAGTGTTGGTGTTAGGCATAGGGTTAGGGTTAGGGTTAGGGTTAGGGTTAGGGTTGGTGTTAGGGTTAGGGTTAGGGTTAGGTTTAGGATTAGGGTTAGAGTTGGTGTTAGGGTTAGGGTTAGGGTTAGGGTTAGTGTTAGGGTTGGTGTTAGGGTTAGGGTTAGGGTTAGGGTTAGGGTTGGTGTTAGGTATAGGGTTAGGGTTAGGTTTAGAGTTAGGGTTAGGGTTGGTGTTAGGGTTAGGGTTAGGGTTAGGGTTAGTGTTAGGGTTAGGGTTAGGGTTAGGGTTAGGATTAGGGTTAGGGTTGGTGTTAGGGTTAGGGTTAGGGTTAGGGTTAGTGTTGGTGTTAGGCATAGGGTTAGGGTTAGGGTTAGGGTTAGGGTTAGGGTTAGTATTAGGGTTAGGGTTGGTGTTAGGGTTAGGGTTAGGGTTAGGGTTAGTGTTAGGGTTGGTGTTAGGGTTAGGGTTAGGGTTAGGGTTAGGGTTGGTGTTAGGTATAGGGTTAGGGTTAGGGTTAAGGTTAGGGTTAGGGTTGGTGTTAGGGTTAGGGTTAGGGTTAGGGTTAGTGTTAGGGTTAGGGTTAGAGTTAGGGTTAGGATTAGGGTTAGGGTTGGTGTTAGGTATAGGGTTAGGGTTAGGGTTAGGGTTAGGGTTGGTGTTAGGCTTAGGGTTGGTGTTAGGGTTAGTGTTTGGGTTAGGGTTAGGGTTGGTGTTAGGTTTAGGGTTAGGGTTAGGGTTAGGGTTAGGGTTGGTGTTAGGTTTAGGGTTAGGGTTATGGTTCGTGTTAGGCATAGGGTTAGGGTTAGGGTTAGGGTTAGGGTTAGGGTTGGTGTTAGGGTTAGGGTTAGGGTTAGGGTTAGGGTAATGGTGTTAGGGTTAGGGTTAGGGTTAGGATTAGGGTTAGGGTTGGTGTTAGGGTTAGGGTTAGGTTTAGGGTTAGGGTTGGTGTTAGGGTTAGGGTTAGGGTTAGGGTTAGGGTTAGGGTTAGGGTTGGTGTTAGGGTTAGGGTTAGGGTTAGGGTTAGGGTTGGTGTTAGGTATAGGGTTAGGGTTAGGGTTAGGGTTGGTGTTAGGGTTAGGGTTAGGGTTAGTGTTAGGGTTAGGGTTAGGGTTAGGGTTAGGTTACCCCGAGCACTACCCCTCGACCTAGGCCTACGCCTAGCACTACCTCTGGTCCTACCCCTACCCCTGTCCCTACAGCTCCCCCTACCCATAGGCCCACTCCCATCCCTACCCCTAGCCACAGGTCCCACTCCTGGTCCTAGGTTTACTCCGAGGTTTACCCCGACACCCACCCCTTGCCCTTTGCCTACCCCAGCGCTACGCCTACCTCTCCCACTAGCCCTACCTCGGGCCCTAGACCAACGCCCATGGCTCCTTCTACTCCGAGGCCTAGAACTTGCCCGTCGCTGACCAGTACACCTTGCCCTTGTTAGGGTTAGGGTTACGGTTAGGGTTAAAGTTAGGATTAGGGTTTAGGGTTAGGGTTAGGGTTAGGGTTGGTGTTAGGGTTAGGGTTAGGGTTAGGGTTAGGGTTTGTGTTAGGTTTAGGGTTAGGGTTAGGGTTACGGTTACGGTTAGGGTTAGGGTTAGGGTTAGGGTTAGGGTTAGGGTTGGTGTTAGGTATAGGGTTAGGGTTAGGGTTAGGGTTAGGTTTAGGGTTAGAGTTGGTGTTAGGGTTAGGTTTAGGGTTAGGGTTAGTGTTAGGGTTAGGGTTAGGGTTAGGATTAGGGTTAGGGTTGGTGTTAGGGTTAGGGTTAGGGTTAGGATTAGTGTTGGTGTTAGGCATAGGGTTAGGGTTAGGGTTAGGGTTAGGGTTAGGGTTAGGGTTAGGGTTAGGATTAGGGTTAGGGTTGGTGTTAGGGTTAGGGTTAGGGTTAGGGTTAGTGTTAGGGTTGGTGTTAGGGTTAGGGTTAGGGTTAGGGTTAGGGTTGGTGTTAGGTATAGGGTTAGGGTTAGGGTTAGGGTTAGGGTTAGGGTTAGGGTTGGTGTTAGGGTTAGGGTTAGGGTTAGGGTTAGGGTTAGGGTTAGGGTTGGTGTTAGGGTTAGTGTTTGGGTTAGGGTTAGGGTTGGTGTTAGGTTTAGGGTTAGGGTTAGGGTTAGGGTTAGGGTTGGTGTTAGGTTTAGGGTAAGGGTTATGGTTCGTGTTAGGCATAGGGTTAGGGTTAGGGTTAGGGTTAGGGTTAGGGTTAGGGTTAGGGTTAGGATTAGTGTTAGGGTTAGGGTTAGGGTTAGGGTTAGGTTACCCCGAGCACTACCCCTCGCCCTAGGCCTACGCCTAGCAATACCTCTGGTCCTACCCCTACCCCTGGCCCTACAGCTCCCCCTACTTATAGGCCCATCCCCATCCCTACCTCTAGCCACAACTCCAACCTCTGGCACAAAGCCTACTCCGAGGTTTACCCCGACACCCACCCCTTGCCCTATGCCTACCCCAGTGCTACGCCTACCGCTCCCACTAGCCCTAGCTCGGCCCTAGTCCAACGCCCAGTGCTCACTCTAGTCCGAAGCCTAGCACTTGCCCGTCTCTGACAAGTACACCTTGCCTACCAATAGCCAGAACACTAACCCGTGTCCTACGAAATCACCCTGGACCCACCCTTACCACACCCTAATCCAGCCCTACACCCATTCCGAGTCCTAGGACTACACGGAGCCCTCCCGTGACACCTCCCCCTAGCCCTCGGCCAACCCCTACCACTACCACTAGTCCTAGGCCTAACATGAGCCCTAACCCTAACACTGCCCGTGGGCCTCTGCCAACCACTAGCCCTTCACCTAACCCTACCCCGAGCACTACCCATCGCCCTAGGCTTACGCCTAGCACTACCTCTGGTCCTACCCCTACCCCTGGTTCTACAGCTCCCCCTACTTATAGGCCCAACCCCATCCCTACCCCTAGCCACAGCTCCCACTCCTGGCCCTAGGCCTACTCCGAGGTTTACCTCGACACCCACCCCTTGCTCTATGCCTACCCCAGCGCTACGCCTACCGCTCTCACTAGCCCTAGCTCAGGCCCTAGACCAACGCCCATGGCTCCCTCTAGACCGAGGCCTAGAACTTGCCCGTCGCTGACCAGTACACCTTGCCCTTGTTAGGGTTAGGGTTAGGGTTAGGGTTAGGGTTAGGTTTAGGATTAGGGTTTAGGGTTAGGGTTAGGGTTAGGTTTGGTGTTAGGGTTAGGGTTAGGGTTACGGTTAGGGTTGGTGTTAGGTTTAGGGTTAGGGTTAGGGTTAGGTTTGGTGTTAGGGTTAGGGTTAGGGTTAGGGTTAGGGTTAGGGTTAGGATTAGGGTTAGGGTTGGTGTTAGGGTTAGGGTTAGGGTTAGGGTTAGTGTTAGGGTTGGTTTTAGGGTTAGGGTTAGGGTTAGGGTTAGGGTTAGGGTTGGTGTTAGGTATAGGGTTAGGGTTAGGGTTAGGGTTAGGGTTAGGGTTGGTGTTAGGGTTAGGGTTAGGGTTAGGGTTAGTGTTAGGGTTAGGGTTAGGTTTAGGGTTAGGATTAGGGTTAGGGTTGGTGTTAGGGTTAGGGTTAGGGTTAGGGTTAGTGTTGGTGTTAGGCATAGGGTTAGGGTTAGGGTTAGGGTTGGGGTTAGGGTTGGTGTTAGGTTTAGGGTTAGGGTTAGTGTTAGGGTTAGGATTAGGGTTAGGGTTGGTGTTAGGGTTAGGGTTAGGGTTAGGGTTAGTGTTAGGGTTGGTGTTAGGGTTAGGGTTACGGTTAGGGTTAGTGTTGGTGTTAGGCATAGGGTTAGGGTTAGGGTTAGGGTTAGGGTTGGTGTTAGGGTTAGGTTTAGGGTTAGGGTTAGGGTTAGGGTTATGGTTAGGATTAGGGTTAGGGTTGGTGTTAGGGTTAGGGTTAGGTTTAGGGTTAGTGTTAGGGTTGGAGTTAGGGTTAGGGTTAGGGTTAGGGTTAGGGTTGGTGTTAGGTATAGGGTTAGGGTTAGGTTTAGGGTTAGGGTTAGGGTTGGTGTTAGGGTTAGGGTTAGGGTTAGGGTTAGTGTTAGGGTTAGGGTTAGGGTTAGGATTAGGGTTAGGGTTGGTGTTAGGGTTAGGGTTAGGGTTAGGATTAGTGTTGGTGTTAGGCATAGGGTTAGGGTTAGGGTTAGGGTTAGGGTTAGGGTTAGGGTTAGGGTTAGGATTAGGGTTAGGGTTGGTGTTAGGGTTAGGGTTAGGGTTAGGGTTAGTGTTAGGGTTGGTGTTAGGGTTAGGGTTAGGGTTAGGGTTAGGGTTGGTGTTAGGTATAGGGTTAGGGTTAGGGTTAGGGTTAGGGTTAGGGTTAGGGTTAGGGTTGGTGTTAGGGTTAGGGTTAGTGTTAGGGTTAGGGTTAGGGTTAGGGTTAGGATTAGTGTTAGGGTTGGTGTTAGGTATAGTGTTAGGATTAGGGTTAGGGTTAGGGTTAGGGTTGGTGTTAGGGTTAGGGTTGGTGTTAGGGTTAGTGTTTGGGTTAGGGTTAGGGTTGGTGTTAGGTTTAGGGTTAGGGTTAGGGTTAGGGTTAGGGTTGGTGTTAGGTTTAGGGTTAGGGTTATGGTTCGTGTTAGGCATAGGGTTAGTGTTAGGGTTAGGGTTAGGGTTAGGGTTGGTGTTAGGGTTAGGGTTAGGGTTTGGGTTAGGGTTGGTGTTAGGGTTAGGGTTAGGGTTAGGATTAGGGTTAGGATTGGTGTTAGGGTTAGGGTTAGGTTTAGGGTTAGGGTTGGTGTTAGGGTTAGGGTTAGGGTTAGGGTTAGGGTTAGGGTTGGTGTTAGGGTTAGGGTTAGGGTTAGGGTTAGGGTTAGGGTTCGTGTTAGGCATAGGGTTAGGGTTAGGGTTAGGGTTAGGGTTGGTGTTAGGGTTAGGGTTAGGGTTAGGGTTGGCGTTAGGGTTAGGGTTCGTGTTAGGCATAGGTTTAGGGTTAAGGTTAGGGTTACAGTTAGGGTTGGTGTTAGGGTTAGGGTTAGGGATAGGGTTAGGATTAGAGTTAGGGTTGGTGTTAGGGTTAGGGTTAGGGTTAGGGTTGGTGTTAGGGTTAGAGTTAGGGTTAGGGTTAGGGTTGGTGTTAGGTATAGGGTTAGGGTTAGGGTTAGGGTTAGGGTTAGGGTTGGTGTTAGGGTTAGGGTTAGGGTTAGGGTTAGTGTTAGGGTTAGAGTTAGGGTTAGGGTTAGGATTAGGGTTAGGGTTGGTGTTAGGGTTAGGGTTAGGGTTAGGGTTAGGGTTCGTGTTAGGCATAGGGTTAGGGTTAGGGTTAGGGTTAGGGTTAGGGTTGGTGTTAGGGTTAGGGTTAGGGTTAGGGTTGGTGTTAGTGTTAGGGTTAGGGTTAGGATTAGGGTTAGGGTTGGTGTTAGGGTTAGGGTTAGGGTTAGGGTTAGGATTGGTGTTAGGGTTAGGGTTAGGGTTAGGGTTAGGGTTAGGGTTAGGGTTAGGGTTGGGTTAGGGTTAGGGTTAGGGTTAGGGTTAGGGTTGGTGTTAGGTTTAGGGTTAGGGTTAGGGTTAGGGTTAGGGTTAGGGTTGGTGTTAGGGTTAGGGTTAGGGTTAGGGTTAGGGTTAGGGTTAGGGTTAGGATTAGGGTTAGGGTTGGTGTTAGGGTTAGGGTTAGGGTTAGGGTTAGGGTTAGGGTTAGGGTTAGGATTAGGGTTAGGGTTGGTGTTAGGGTTAGGGTTAGGGTTAGGGTTAGTGTTAGGGTTGGTTTTAGGGTTAGGGTTAGGGTTAGGGTTAGGGTTGGTGTTAGGTATAGGGTTAGGGTTAGGGTTAGGGTTAGGGTTAGGGTTGGTGTTAGGGTTAGGGTTAGGGTTAGGGTTAGTGTTAGGGTTAGGGTTAGGTTTAGGGTTAGGATTAGGGTTAGGGTTGGTGTTAGGGTTAGGGTTAGGGTTAGGGTTAGTGTTGGTGTTAGGCATAGGGTTAGGGTTAGGGTTAGGGTTGGGGTTAGGGTTGGTGTTAGGTTTAGGGATAGGGTTAGGGTTAGGGTTAGGGTTGGTGTTAGGGTTAGGGTTAGGGTTAGGGTTAGGGTTATGGTTAGGATTAGGGTTAGGGTTGGTGTTAGGGTTAGGGTTAGGTTTAGGGTTAGTGTTAGGGTTGGTGTTAGGGTTAGGGTTAGGGTTAGGGTTAGGGTTGGTGTTAGGTATAGGGTTATGGTTAGGTTTAGGGTTAGGGTTAGGGTTGGTGTTAGGGTTAGGGTTAGGGTTAGGGTTAGTGTTAGGGTTAGGGTTAGGGTTAGGGTTTAGATTAGGGTTAGGGTTGGTGTTAGGTATAGGGTTAGGGTTAGGGTTAGGGTTAGGGTTAGGGTTGGTGTTAGGGTTAGGGTTGGTGTTAGGGTTAGGGTTTGGGTTAGGGTTAGGGTTGGTGTTAGGTTTAGGGTTAGGGTTAGTGTTAGTGTTAGGGTTGGTGTTAGGGTTAGGGTTAGGGTTAGGATTAGGATTAGTGTTGGTGTTAGGGATATGGTTAGGGTTAGGGTTGGTGTTAGGGTTAGGGTTAGGGTTAGGGTTAGGGTTAGGGTTAGGATTAGGGTTAGGGTTGGTGTTAGGGTTAGGGTTAGGGTTAGGGTTAGGGTTCGTGTTAGGCATAGGGTGACGGATAGGTTTAGGGTTAGGGTTAGGGTTGGTGTTAGGGTTAGGGTTAGGGTTAGGGTTGGTGTTAGGGTTAGGGTTAGGGTTAGGATTAGGGTTAGGGTTGGTGTTAGGGTTAGGGTTAGGGTTAGGGTTAGGGTTGGTGTTAGGGTTAGGGTTAGGGTTAGGGTTAGTGTTAGGGTTAGGGTTAGGGTTAGGATTAGGGTTAGGGTTGGTGTTAGGTATAGGGTTAGGGTTAGGGTTAGGTTTAGGGTTAGGGTTGGTGTTAGGGTTAGGGTTGGTGTTAGGGTTAGTGTTTGGGTTAGGGTTAGGGTTGGTGTTAGGTTTAGGGTTAGGGTTAGGGTTAGGGTTAGGGTTGGTGTTAGGGTTAGGGTTAGGGTTATGGTTCGTGTTAGGCATAGGGTTAGGGTTAGGGTTAGGGTTAGGGTTAGGTTTGGTGTTAGGGTTAGGGTTAGGGTTAGGGTTAGGGTTGGTGTTAGGGTTAGGGTTAGGGTTAGGATTAGGGTTAGGGTTGGTGTTAGGGTTGGGGTTAGGTTTAGGGTTAGGGTTGCTGTTAGGGTTAGGGTTAGGGTTAGGGTTAGGGTTAGGGTTGGTGTTAGGGTTAGGGTTAGGGTTAGGGTTGGTGTTAGGTATAGGGTTAGGGTTAGGGTTAGGGTTGGTGTTAGGGTTAGGGTTAGGGTTAGGGTTAGTGTTAGGGTTAGGGTTAGGGTTAGGGTTAGGTTACCCCGAGCACTACCCCTCGCCCTAGGCCTACACCTAGCACTACCTCTGGTCCTACCCCTACCCCTGTCCCTACAGCTCCCCCTACCCATAGGCCCACCCCCATCCCTACCCCTAGCCACAGGTCCCACTCCTGGTCCTAGGCCTACTCCGAGGTTTACACCGACACCCACCCCTTGCCCTTTGCCTACCCCAGCGCTACGCCTACCTCTCGCACTAGCCCTACCTCGGGCCCTAGACCAACGCCCATGGCTCCTTCTAGTCGAGGCCTAGAACTTGCCCGTCGCTGACCAGTACACCTTGCCCTTGTTAGGGTTAGGGTTAGGGTTAGGGTTAGGGTTAGGATTAGGGTTTAGGGTTAGGGTTAGGGTTAGCGTTGGTGTTAGGGTTAGGGTTAGGGTTAGGGTTAGGGTTGGTGTTAGGTTTAGGGTTAGGGTTAGGTTTAGTGTTACGGTTAGGGTTAGGGTTAGGGTTAGGGTTAGGGTTAGGTTTGGTGTTAGGTATAGGGTTAGGGTTAGGGTTAGGGTTAGGGTTAGGGTTGGTGTTAGGGTTAGGGTTAGGGTTAGGGTTAGTGTTAGTGTTAGGGTTAGGGTTAGGGTTAGGGTTAGGATTAGGGTTAGGGTTGGTGTTAGGGTTAGGGTTAGGTTAAGATTAGGGTTCGTGTTAGGCATAGGGTTAGGGTTAGGGTTAGGGTTAGAGTTAGGGTTGGTGTTAGGGTTAGGGTTAGGGTTAGGGTTGGTGTTAGGGTTAGGGTTAGGGTTAGGGTTAGGGTTAGGGTTAGGGTTCGTGTTAGGCATAGGGTGAGGGTTAGGGTTAGGGTTATGGTTAGGGTTGGTGTTAGGGTTAGGGTTAGGGTTAGGGTTGGTGTTAGGGTTAGGGTTAGGGTTAGGATTAAGGGTTAGGGTTGGTGTTAGGGTTAGGGTTAGGGTTAGGGTTAGGGTTGGTGTTAGGGTTAGGATTAGGGTTAGGGTTAGGCTTAGTGTTAGGGTTGGTTTTAGGGTTAGGGTTAGGGTTAGGATTAGTGTTAGGGTTAGGGTTAGGGTTAGGGTTAGGTTACCCCGAGCACTACCCCTCGCCCTAGGCCTACGCCTAGCACTACCTCTGGTCCTACCCCTACCCCTGTCCCTACAGCTCCCCCTACCCATAGGCCCACCCCCATCCCTACCCCTAGCCACAGCTCCCACTCCTGGTCCTAGGCCTACTCCGAGGTTTACCCCGACACCCACCCCTTGCTCTTTGCCTACCATAGCGCTACGCCTACCGCTCCCACTAGCCCTACCTCGGGCCCTAGACCAACGCCCAGTGCTCACTCTAGTCCGAAGCCTAGCACTTGCCCGTCGCCAACCGGTACACCTTGCCCTACCGATAGCCAGAGCACTAACCCTTGTCCTACGAAATCACCCTGGACCCACCATTAGCCACACCCTAATCCAGCCCTACATCCGTTCGGAGTCCTAGGACTACCTGGAGCCCTCCCGTGACAGTTACCCCTAGCCCTCGGCCATCTCCTACCACTACCACTAGTCCTAGGCCTAACATGAGCCCTAAATCTAACACTGCCCGTGGGCCTCTGCCAACCACTAGCCCTTCACCTAACCCTACCCCGAGCACTACCCCTCGCCCTAGGCTTACGCCTAGCACTACCTCTGGTCCTACCCCTACCCCTGGTTCTACAGCTCCCCCTACTTATAGGCCCACCCCCATCCCTACCCCTAGACACAACTCCAAACTCTGGCCCAAAGCCTACTCCGAGGTTTACCCCGACACCCACCCCTTGCCCTATGCCTACCCCAGTGCTACGCCTACCGCTCCCACTAGCCCTAGCTCGGGCCCTAGTCCAACGCCCAGTGCTCACTCTAGTCCGAAGCCTAGCACTTGCCCGTCTCCGACCAGTACACCTTGCCTACCAATAGCCAGAACACTAACCCGTGTCCTACGAAATCACCCTGGACCCACACTTACCACACCCTAATCCAGCCCTACACCCGTTCCGAGTCCTAGGACTACTCGGAGCCCTCCCGTGACACCTACCCCTAGCCCTCGGCCAACCCCTACCACTACCACTAGTCCTAGGCCTAACATGAGCCCTAAACCTAACACTGCCCGTGGGCCTCTGCCAACCACTAGCCCTTCACCTAACCCTACCCCGAGCACTACCCCTCGCCCTAGGCTTACGCCTAGCACTACCTCTGGTCCTACCCCTACCCCTGTCCCTAAAGCTCCCCCTACCCATAGGCCCACCCCCATCCCAACCCCTAGCCACAGCTCCCACTCCTGGTCCTAGGCCTACTCCGAGGTTTACCCCGACACCCACCCCTTGCCCTTTGCCTACCCCAGCGCTACGCCTACCGCTCCCACTAGCCCTACCTCGGGCCCTAGACCAACGCCCAGTGCTCACTCTAGTCCGAAGCCTAGCACTTGCCCGTCGCCAACCGGTACACCTTGCCCTACCTATAGCCAGAGCACTAACCCGTGTCCTACGAAATCACCCTGGACCCACCATTAGCCACACCCTAATCAGCCCTACATCCGTACGGAGTCCTAGGACTACCCGGAGCCATTTCGTGACACCTACCCCTAGTCCTCGGCCAACCCCTACCACTACCACTAGTCCTAGGCTTAACATGAGCCCTAACCCTAACACTGCCCGTGGGCCTCTGCCAAACACTAGCCTTTCAACTAACCCTAACCCGAGCACTACCCCTCGCCCTAGGCCTACGCCTAGCACTACCTCTGGTCCTACCACTACCCCTGGCCCTACAGATCCCCCTACCCATAGGCCCATCCCCAACCCTACCACTAGCCACAGCTCCCACTCCTGGCCCTAGGCCTACTCCGAGGTTTACCTCGACACCCACCCCTTGCCCTATGCCTACCCCAGCGCTACACCTACCGCTCTCACTAGACCTATCTCGGGCCCTAGACCAACGCCCATGGCTCCTTCTAGTCCGGGGCCTAGAACTTGCCCGTCGCTGACCAGTACACCTTGCCCTTGTTAGGGTTAGGGTTAGGGTTAGGGTTAGGGTTAGGATTAGGGTTTAGGGTTAGGGTTAGGGTTAGGGTTGGTGTTAGGGTTAGGGTTAGGGTTAGGGTTTGGGTTGGTGTTAGGTTTAGGGTTAGGGTTAGTGTTAGATTAGGGTTGGTGTTAGGGTTAGGGTTAGTGTTAGGGTTAGGGTTAGGGTTAGGGTTAGGATTAGGGTTAGGGTTGGTGTTAGGGTTAGGGTTAGGGTTAGGGTTACGGTTAGGGTTGGTGTTAGGGTTAGGGTTAGGGTTAGGGTTAGGTTTGGTGTTAGGGTTAGGGTTAGGGTTAGGATTAGGGTTAGTGTTGGTGTTAGGGATAGGGTTAGGGTTAGGGTTGGTGTTAGGGTTAGGGTTAGGGTTAGGGTTAGGTTTAGGGTTAGGATTAGGGTTAGGGTTGGTGTTAGGGTTAGGGTTAGGGTTAGGGTTAGGGTTCGTGTTAGGCATAGGGTGAGGGTTAGTGTTAGGGTTAGGGTTAGGGTTGGTGTTAGGGTTTGGGTTAGGGTTAGGGTTAGGGTTAGGGTTAGGGTTAGGATTAGGGTTAGGGTTGGTGTTAGGGTTAGGGTTAGGGTTAGGGTTAGGGTTGGTGTTAGGGTTAGGGTTAGGGTTAGGGTTAGTGTTAGGGTTAGGGTTAGGGTTAAGGTTAGGATTAGGGTTAGGGTTGGTGTTAGGTATAGGGTTAGGGTTAGGGTTAGGGTTAGGGTTAGGGTTAGGGTTGGTTTTAGGGTTAGGGTTGGTGTTAGGGTTAGTGTTTGGGTTAGGGTTAGGGTTGGTGTTAGGTTTAGGGTTAGGGTTAGGGTTAGGGTTAGGGTTGGTGTTAGGGTTAGGGTTAGGGTTAGGGTTAGGGTTAGGGTTAGGGTTAGGATTAGGGTTAGGGTTGGTGTTAGGGTTAGGGTTAGGGTTAGGGTTAGGGTTCGTGTTAGGCATAGGGTGAGGGTTAGGGTTAGGGTTAGGGTTGGTGTTAGGGTTAGGGTTAGGGTTAGGGTTGGTGTTAGGGTTAGGGTTAGGGTTAGGATTAGGTTTAGGGTTGGTGTTAGGGTTAGGGTTAGGGTTAGGGTTGGTGTTAGGGTTAGGGTTAGGGTTAGGGTTAGTGTTAGGGTTAGGGTTAGGGTTAGGGTTAGGATTAGGGTTAGGGTTGGTGTTAGGTATAGGGTTAGGGTTAGGGTTAGGGTTGGTGTTAGGGTTAGGGTTGGTGTTAGGGTTAGGGTTTGGGTTAGGGTTAGGGTTGGTGTTAGGTTTAGGGTTAGGGTTAGTGTTAGTGTTAGGGTTGGTGTTAGGGTTAGGGTTAGGGTTAGGATTAGGGTTAGTGTTGGTTTTAGGGATAGGGTTAGGGTTAGGGTTGGTGTTAGGGTTAGGGTTAGGGTTAGGGTTAGGGTTAGGATTAGGGTTAGGGTTGGTGTTAGGGTTAGGGTTAGGGTTAGGGTTAGGGTTCGTGTTAGGCATAGGGTGACGGATAGGTTTAGGGTTAGGGTTAGGGTTGGTGTTAGGGTTAGAGTTAGGGTTAGGGTTGGTGTTAGGGTTAGGGTTAGGGTTAGGAATAGGTTTAGGGTTGGTGTTAGGGTTAGGGTTAGGGTTAGGGTTAGGGTTGGTGTTAGGGTTAGGGTTAGGGTTAGAATTAGTGTTAGGGTTAGGGTTAGGGTTAGGGTTAGGATTAGGGTTAGGGTTGGTGTTAGGTATAGGGTTAGGGTTAGGGTTAGGTTTAGGGTTAGGGTTGGTGTTAGGGTTAGGGTTGGTGTTAGGGTTAGTGTTTGGGTTAGGGTTAGGGTTGGTGTTAGGTTTAGGGTTAGGGTTAGGGTTAGGGTTAGGGTTGGTGTTAGGGTTAGGGTTAGGGTTATGGTTCGTGTTAGGCATAGGGTTAGGGTTAGGGTTAGGGTTAGGGTTAGGTTTGGTGTTAGGGTTAGGGTTAGGGTTAGGGTTAGGGTTGGTGTTAGGGTTAGGGTTAGGGTTAGGATTAGGGTTAGGGTTGGTGTTAGGGTTGGGGTTAGGTTTAGGGTTAGGGTTGCTGTTAGGGTTAGGGTTAGGGTTAGGGTTAGGGTTAGGGTTGGTGTTAGGGTTAGGGTTAGGGTTAGGGTTGGTGTTAGGTATAGGGTTAGGGTTAGGGTTAGGGTTGGTGTTAGGGTTAGGGTTAGGGTTAGGGTTAGTGTTAGGGTTAGGGTTAGGGTTAGGGTTAGGTTACCCCGAGCACTACCCCTCGCCCTAGGCCTACACCTAGCACTACCTCTGGTCCTACCCCTACCCCTGTACCTACAGCTCCCCCTACCCATAGGCCCACCCCCATCCCTACCCCTAGCCACAGGTCCCACTCCTGGTCCTAGGCCTACTATGAGGTTTACACCGACACCCACCCCTTGCCCTTTGCCTACCCCAGCGCTACGCCTACCTCTCCCACTAGCCCTACCTCGGGCCCTAGACCAACGCCCATGGCTCCTTCTAGTCGAGGCCTAGAACTTGCCCGTCGCTGACCAGTACACCTTGCCCTTGTTAGGGTTAGGGTTAGGGTTAGGGTTAGGGTTAGGGTTAGGATTAGGGTTTAGGGTTAGGGTTAGGGTTAGCGTTGGTGTTAGGGTTAGGGTTAGGGTTAGGGTTAGGGTTGGTGTTAGGTTTAGGGTTAGGGTTAGGTTTAGTGTTACGGTTAGGGTTAGGGTTAGGGTTAGGGTTAGGGTTAGGATTGGTGTTAGGTATAGGGTTAGGGTTAGGGTTAGGGTTAGGGTTAGGGTTGGTGTTAGGGTTAGGGTTAGGGTTAGGGTTAGTGTTAGTGTTAGGGTTAGGGTTAGGATTAGGGTTAGGGTTGGTGTTAGGGTTAGGGTTAGGTTAAGGTTAGGGTTCGTGTTAGGCATAGGGTTAGGGTTAGGGTTAGGGTTAGAGTTAGGGTTGGTGTTAGGGTTAGGGTTAGGGTTAGGGTTGGTGTTAGGGTTAGGGTTAGGGTTAGGGTTAGGGTTAGGGTTAGGGTTCGTGTTAGGCATAGGGTGAGGGTTAGGGTTAGGGTTATGGTTAGGGTTGGTGTTAGGGTTAGGGTTAGGGTTAGGGTTGGTGTTAGGGTTAGGGTTAGGGTTAGGATTAGGGTTAGGGTTGGTGTTAGGGTTAGGGTTAGGGTTAGGGTTAGGGTTGGTGTTAGGGTTAGGATTAGGGTTACGGTTAGGCTTAGTGTTAGGGTTTGTGTTAGGGTTAGGGTTAGGTTTAGGATTAGTGTTAGGGTTAGGGTTAGGGTTAGGGTTAGGTTACCCCGAGCACTACCCCTCGCCCTAGGCCTACGCCTAGCACTACCTCTGGTCCTACCCCTACCCCTGTCCCTACAGCTCCCCCTACCCATAGGCCCACCCCCATCCCTACCCCTAGCCACAGCTCCCACTCCTGGTCCTAGGCCTACTCCGAGGTTTACCCCGACACCCACCCCTTGCTCTTTGCCTACCATAGCGCTACGCCTACCGCTCCCACTAGCCCTACCTCGGGCCCTAGACCAACGCCCAGTGCTCACTCTAGTCCGAAGCCTAGCACTTGCCCGTCGCCAACCGGTACACCTTGCCCTACCGATAGCCAGAGCACTAACCCTTGTCCTACGAAATCACCCTGGACCCACCATTAGCCACACCCTAATCCAGCCCTACATCCGTTCGGAGTCCTAGGACTACCTGGAGCCCTCCCGTGACAGTTACCCCTAGCCCTCGGCCATCTCCTACCACTACCACTAGTCCTAGGCCTAACATGAGCCCTAAATCTAACACTGCCCGTGGGCCTCTGCCAACCACTTGCCCTTCACCTAACCCTACCCCGAGCACTACCCCTCGCCCTAGGCTTACGCCTAGCACTACCTCTGGTCCTACCCCTACCCCTGGTTCTACAGCTCCCCCTACTTATAGGCCCACCCCCATCCCTACCCCTAGACACAACTCCAAACTCTGGCCCAAAGCCTACTCCGAGGTTTACCCCGACACCCACCCCTTGCCCTATGCCTACCCCAGTGCTACGCCTACCGCTCCCACTAGCCCTAGCTCGGGCCCTAGTCCAACGCCCAGTGCTCACTCTAGTCCGAAGCCTAGCACTTGCCCGTCTCCGACCAGTACACCTTGCCTACCAATAGCCAGAACACTAACCCGTGTCCTACGAAATCACCCTGGACCCACACTTACCACACCCTAATCCAGCCCTACACCCGTTCCGAGTCCTAGGACTACTCGGAGCCCTCCCGTGACACCTACCCCTAGCCCTCGGCCAACCCCTACCACTACCACTAGTCCTAGGCCTAACATGAGCCCTAAACCTAACACTGCCCGTGGGCCTCTGCCAACCACTAGCCCTTCACCTAACCCTACCCCGAGCACTACACCTCGCCCTAGGCTTACGCCTAGCACTACCTCTGGTCCTACCCCTACCCCTGTCCCTAAAGCTCCCCCTACCCATAGGCCCACCCCCATCCCTACCCCTAGCCACAGCTCCCACTCCTGGTCCTAGGCCTACTCCGAGGTTTACCCCGACACCCACCCCTTGCCCTTTGCCTACCCCAGCGCTACGCCTACCGCTCCCACTAGCCCTACCTCGGGCCCTAGACCAACGCCCAGTGCTCACTCTAGTCCGAAGCCTAGCACTTGCCCGTCGCCAACCGGTACACCTTGCCCTACCTATAGCCAGAGCACTAACCCGTGTCCTACGAAATCACCCTGGACCCACCATTAGCCACACCCTAATCAGCCCTACATCCGTTCGGAGTCCTAGGACTACCCGGAGCCATTTCGTGACACCTACCCCTAGTCCTCGGCCAACCCCTACCACTACCACTAGTCCTAGGCTTAACATGAGCCCTAACCCTAACACTGCCCGTGGGCCTCTGCCAAACACTAGCCTTTCAACTAACCCTACCCCGAGCACTACCCCTCGCCCTAGGCCTACGCCTAGCACTACCTCTGGTCCTACCACTACCCCTGGCCCTACAGATCCCCCTACCCATAGGCCCACCCCCAACCCTACCACTAGCCACAGCTCCCACTCCTGGCCCTAGGCCTACTCCGAGGTTTACCTCGACACCCACCCCTTGCCCTATGCCTACCCCAGCGCTACACCTACCGCTCTCACTAGACCTATCTCGGGCCCTAGACCAACGCCCATGGCTCCTTCTAGTCCGGGGCCTAGAACTTGCCCGTCGCTGACCAGTACACCTTGCCCTTGTTAGGGTTAGGGTTAGGGTTAGGGTTAGGGTTAGGATTCGGGTTTAGGGTTAGGGTTAGGGTTAGGGTTGTTGTTAGGGTTAGGGTTAGGGTTAGGGTTAGGGTTGGTGTTAGGTTTAGGGTTAGGGTTAGGGTTAGGGTTACGGTTAGGGTTAGGGTTAGGGTTAGGGTTAGGGTTGGTGTTAGGTATAGGGTTAGGGTTAGGGTTAGGGTTAGGGTTAGGGTTGGTGTTAGGGTTAAGGTTAGGGTTAGGGTTAGGGTTAGTGTTAGGGTTAGGGTTAGTGTTAGGGTTAGGATTAGGGTTAGGGTTGGTGTTAGGGTTAGGGTTAGGTTTAGGGTTAGGGTTCGTGTTAGGCATAGGGTTAGGGTTAGGGTTAGGGTTAGGGTTAGGGTTGGTGTTAGGGTTAGGGTTAGGGTTAGGGTTAGGGTTGGTGTTAGGGTTAGGGTTAGAGTTAGGATTATGGTTAGGGTTGGTGTTAGGGTTAGGGTTAGGGTTGGTGTTAGGGTTAGGGTTAGGGTTAGGGTTAGGGTTAGGGTTAGGGTTAGGGTTAGGATTAGGGTTAGGGTTGGTGTTAGGTTTAGGGTTAGGGTTAGGGTTAGGGTTGGTGTTAGGGTTAGGGTTAGGGTTAGGGTTAGTGTTAGGGTTAGGGTTAGGGTTAGGGTTAGGTTACCCCGAGCACTACCCCTCGCCCTAGGCCTACACCTAGCACTACCTCTGGTCCTACCCCTACCCCTGTCCCTACAGCTCCCCCTACCCATAGGCCCACCCCCATCCCTACCCCTAGCCACAGGTCCCACTCCTGGTCCTAGGCCTACTCCGAGGTTTACACCGACACCCACCCCTTGCCCTTTGCCTACCCCAGCGCTACGCCTACCTCTCCCACTAGCCCTACCTCGGGCCCTAGACCAACGCCCATGGCTCCTTCTAGTCGAGGCCTAGAACTTGCCCGTCGCTGACCAGTACACCTTGCCCTTGTTAGGGTTAGGGTTAGGGTTAGGGTTAGGGTTAGGGTTAGGATTAGGGTTTAGGGTTAGGGTTAGGGTTAGCGTTGGTGTTAGGGTTAGGGTTAGGGTTAGGGTTGGTGTTAGGTTTAGGGTTAGGGTTAGGTTTAGTGTTACGGTTAGGGTTAGGGTTAGGGTTAGGGTTAGGGTTAGGTTTGGTGTTAGGTATAGGGTTAGGGTTAGGGTTAGGGTTAGGGTTAGGGTTGGTGTTAGGGTTAGGGTTAGGGTTAGGGTTAGTGTTAGTGTTAGGGTTAGGGTTAGGGTTAGGGTTAGGATTAGGGTTAGGGTTGGTGTTAGGGTTAGGGTTAGGTTAAGGTTAGGGTTCGTGTTAGGCATAGGGTTAGGGTTAGGGTTAGGGTTAGAGTTAGGGTTGGTGTTAGGGTTAGGGTTAGGGTTAGGGTTGGTGTTAGGGTTAGGGTTAGGGTTAGGATTAGGGTTAGTGTTGGTGTTAGGGATAGGGTTAGGGTTAGGGTTGGTGTTAGGTTTGGGTTAGGGTTAGGGTTAGGGTTAGGATTAGGGTTAGGGTTGGTGTTAGGGTTAGGGTTAGGGTTAGGTTTAGGGTTAGGGTTAGGGTTCGTGTTAGGCATAGGGTGAGGGTTAGGGTTAGGGTTATGGTTAGGGTTGGTGTTAGGGTTAGGGTTAGGGTTAGGGTTGGTGTTAGGGTTAGGGTTAGGGTTAGGATTAGGGTTAGGGTTGGTGTTAGGGTTAGGGTTAGGGTTAGGGTTAGGGTTGGTGTTAGGGTTAGGATTAGGGTTAGGGTTAGGCTTAGTGTTAGGGTTGGTGTTAGGGTTAGGGTTAGGGTTAGGATTAGTGTTAGGGTTAGGGTTAGGGTTAGGGTTAGGTTACCCCGAGCACTACCCCTCGCCCTAGGCCTACGCCTAGCACTACCTCTGGTCCTACCCCTACCCCTGTCCCTACAGCTCCCCCTACCCATAGGCCCACCCCCATCCCTACCCCTAGCCACAGCTCCCACTCCTGGTCCTAGGCCTACTCCGAGGTTTACCCCGACACCCACCCCTTGCTCTTTGCCTACCATAGCGCTACGCCTACCGCTCCCACTAGCCCTACCTCGGGCCCTAGACCAACGCCCAGTGCTCACTCTAGTCCGAAGCCTAGCACTTGCCCGTCGCCAACCGGTACACCTTGCCCTACCGATAGCCAGAGCACTAACCCTTGTCCTACGAAATCACCCTGGACCCACCATTAGCCACACCCTAATCCAGCCCTACATCCGTTCGGAGTCCTAGGACTACCTGGAGCCCTCCCGTGACAGTTACCCCTAGCCCTCGGCCATCTCCTACCACTACCACTAGTCCTAGGCCTAACATGAGCCCTAAATCTAACACTGCCCGTGGGCCTCTGCCAACCACTAGCCCTTCACCTAACCCTACCCCGAGCACTACCCCTCGCCCTAGGCTTACGCCTAGCACTACCTCTGGTCCTACCCCTACCCCTGTCCCTAAAGCTCCCCCTACCCATAGGCCCACCCCCATCCCTACCCCTAGCCACAGCTCCCACTCCTGGTCCTAGGCCTACTCCGAGGTTTACCCCGACACCCACCCCTTGCCCTTTGCCTACCCCAGCGCTACGCCTACCGCTCCCACTAGCCCTACCTCGGGCCCTAGACCAACGCCCAGTGCTCACTCTAGTCCAAAGCCTAGCACTTGCCCGTCGCCAACCGGTACACCTTGCCCTACCTATAGCCAGAGCACTAACCCGTGTCCTACGAAATCACCCTGGACCCACCATTAGCCACACCCTAATCAGCCCTACATCCGTTCGGAGTCCTAGGACTACCCGGAGCCATTTCGTGACACCTAACCCTAGTCCTCGGCCAACCCCTACCACTACCACTAGTCCTAGGCTTAACATGAGCCCTAACCCTAACACTGCCCGTGGGCCTCTGCCAAACACTAGCCTTTCAACTAACCCTACCCCGAGCACTACCCCTCGCCCTAGGCCTACGCCTAGCACTACCTCTGGTCCTACCACTACCCATGGCCCTACAGATCCCCCTACCCATAGGCCCACCCCCAACCCTACCACTAGCCACAGCTCCCACTCCTGGCCCTAGGCCTACTCCGAGGTTTACCTCGACACCCACCCCTTGCCCTATGCCTACCCCAGCGCTACACCTACCGCTCTCACTAGACCTATCTCGGGCCCTAGACCAACGCCCATGGCTCCTTCTAGTCCGGGGCCTAGAACTTGCCCGTCGCTGACCAGTACACCTTGCCCTTGTTAGGGTTAGGGTTAGGGTTAGGGTTAGGGTTAGGATTAGGGTTTAGGGTTAGGGTTAGGGTTAGGGTTGTTGTTAGGGTTAGGGTTAGGGTTAGGGTTAGGGTTGGTGTTAGGTTTAGGGTTAGGGTTAGGGTTAGGGTTACGGTTAGGGTTAGGGTTAGGGTTAGGGTTAGGGTTGGTGTTAGGTATAGGGTTAGGGTTAGGGTTAGGGTTAGGGTTAGGGTTGGTGTTAGGGTTAAGGTTAGGGTTAGGGTTAGGGTTAGTGTTAGGGTTAGGGTTAGTGTTAGGGTTAGGATTAGGGTTAGGGTTGGTGTTAGGGTTAGGGTTAGGTTTAGGGTTAGGGTTCGTGTTAGGCATAGGGTTAGGGTTAGGGTTAGGGTTAGGGTTAGGGTTGGTGTTAGGGTTAGGGTTAGGGTTAGGGTTAGGGTTGGTGTTAGGGTTAGGGTTAGGGTTAGGGTTAGGGTTAGGGTTGGTGTTAGGGTTAGGGTTAGGGTTAGGGTTAGGGTTAGGGTTAGGGTTAGGGTTAGGATTAGGGTTAGGGTTGGTGTTAGGTTTAGGGTTAGGGTTAGGGTTAGGGTTGGTGTTAGGGTTAGGGTTAGGGTTAGGGTTAGTGTTAGGGTTAGGGTTAGGGTTAGGGTTAGGTTACCCCGAGCACTACCCCTCGCCCTAGGCCTACACCTAGCACTACCTCTGGTCCTACCCCTACCCCTGTCCCTACAGCTCCCCCTACCCATAGGCCCACCCCCATCCCTACCCCTAGCCACAGGTCCCACTCCTGGTCCTAGGCCTACTCCGAGGTTTACACCGACACCCACCCCTTGCCCTTTGCCTACCCCAGCGCTACGCCTACCTCTCCCACTAGCCCTACCTCGGGCCCTAGACCAACGCCCATGGCTCCTTCTAGTCGAGGCCTAGAACTTGCCCGTCGCTGACCAGTACACCTTGCCCTTGTTAGGGTTAGGGTTAGGGTTAGGGTTAGGGTTAGGGTTAGGATTAGGGTTTAGGGTTAGGGTTAGGGTTAGCGTTGGTGTTAGGGTTAGGGTTAGGGTTAGGGTTAGGGTTGGTGTTAGGTTTAGGGTTAGGGTTAGGTTTAGTGTTACGGTTAGGGTTAGGGTTAGGGTTAGGGTTAGGGTTAGGTTTGGTGTTAGGTATAGGGTTAGGGTTAGGGTTAGGGTTAGGGTTAGGGTTGGTGTTAGGGTTAGGGTTAGGGTTAGGGTTAGTGTTAGTGTTAGGGTTAGGGTTAGGGTTAGGGTTAGGATTAGGGTTAGGGTTGGTGTTAGGGTTAGGGTTAGGTTAAGGTTAGGGTTCGTGTTAGGCATAGGGTTAGGGTTAGGGTTAGGGTTAGAGTTAGGGTTGGTGTTAGGGTTAGGGTTAGGGTTAGGGTTGGTGTTAGGGTTAGGGTTAGGGTTAGGATTAGGGTTAGTGTTGGTGTTAGGGATAGGGTTAGGGTTAGGGTTGGTGTTAGGTTTGGGTTAGGGTTAGGGTTAGGGTTAGGATTAGGGTTAGGGTTGGTGTTAGGGTTAGGGTTAGGGTTAGGGTTAGGGTTAGGGTTAGGGTTCGTGTTAGGCATAGGGTGAGGGTTAGGGTTAGGGTTATGGTTAGGGTTGGTGTTAGGGTTAGGGTTAGGGTTAGGGTTGGTGTTAGGGTTAGAGTTAGGGTTAGGATTAGGGTTAGGGTTGGTGTTAGGGTTAGGGTTAGGGTTAGGGTTAGGGTTGGTGTTAGGGTTAGGATTAGGGTTAGGGTTAGGCTTAGTGTTAGGGTTGGTGTTAGGGTTAGGGTTAGGGTTAGGATTAGTGTTAGGGTTAGGGTTAGGGTTAGGGTTAGGTTACCCCGAGCACTACCCCTCGCCCTAGGCCTACGCCTAGCACTACCTCTGGTCCTACCCCTACCCCTGTCCCTACAGCTCCCCCTACCCATAGGCCCACCCCCATCCCTACCCCTAGCCACAGCTCCCACTCCTGGTCCTAGGCCTACTCCGAGGTTTACCCCGACACCCACCCCTTGCTCTTTGCCTACCATAGCGCTACGCCTACCGCTCCCACTAGCCCTACCTCGGGCCCTAGACCAACGCCCAGTGCTCACTCTAGTCCGAAGCCTAGCACTTGCCCGTCGCCAACCGGTACACCTTGCCCTACCGATAGCCAGAGCACTAACCCTTGTCCTACGAAATCACCCTGGACCCACCATTAGCCACACCCTATTCCAGCCCTACATCCGTTCGGAGTCCTAGGACTACCTGGAGCCCTCCCGTGACAGTTACCCCTAGCCCTCGGCCATCTCCTACCACTACCACTAGTCCTAGGCCTAACATGAGCACTAAATCTAACACTGCCCGTGGGCCTCTGCCAACCACTAGCCCTTCACCTAACCCTACCCCGAGCACTACCCCTCGCCCTAGGCTTACGCCTAGCACTACCTCTGGTCCTACCCCTACCCCTGGTTCTACAGCTCCCCCTACTTATAGGCCCACCCCCATCCCTACCCCTAGACACAACTCCAAACTCTGGCCCAAAGCCTACTCCGAGGTTTACCCCGACACCCACCCCTTGCCCTATGCCTACCCCAGTGCTACGCCTACCGCTCCCACTAGCCCTAGCTCGGGCCCTAGTCCAACGCCCAGTGCTCACTCTAGTCCGAAGCCTAGCACTTGCCCGTCTCCGACCAGTACACCTTGCCTACCAATAGCCAGAACACTAACCCGTGTCCTACGAAATCACCCTGGACCCACACTTACCACACCCTAATCCAGCCCTACACCCGTTCCGAGTCCTAGGACTACTCGGAGCCCTCCCGTGACACCTACCCCTAGCCCTCGGCCAACCCCTACCACTACCACTAGTCCTAGGCTTAACATGAGCCCTAACCCTAACACTGCCCGTGGGCCTCTGCCAAACACTAGCCTTTCAACTAACCCTACCCCGAGCACTACCCCTCGCCCTAGGCCTACGCCTAGCACTACCTCTGGTCCTACCACTACCCCTGGCCCTACAGATCCCCCTACCCATAGGCCCACCCCCAACCCTACCACTAGCCACAGCTCCCACTCCTGGCCCTAGGCCTACTCCGAGGTTTACCTCGACACCCACCCCTTGCCCTATGCCTACCCCAGCGCTACACCTACCGCTCTCACTAGACCTATCTCGGGCCCTAGACCAACGCCCATGGCTCCTTCTAGTCCGGGGCCTAGAACTTGCCCGTCGCTGACCAGTACACCTTGCCCTTGTTAGGGTTAGGGTTAGGGTTAGGGTTAGGGTTAGGGTTAGGATTAGGGTTTAGGGTTAGGGTTAGGGTTAGGGTTGTTGTTAGGGTTAGGGTTAGGGTTAGGGTTAGGGTTGGTGTTAGGTTTAGGGTTAGGGTTAGGGTTAGGGTTACGGTTAGGGTTAGGGTTAGGGTTAGGGTTAGGGTTGGTGTTAGGTATAGGGTTAGGGTTAGGGTTAGGGTTAGGGTTGGTGTTAGGGTTAAGGTTAGGGTTAGGGTTAGGGTTAGTGTTAGGGTTAGGGTTAGTGTTAGGGTTAGGATTAGGGTTAGGGTTGGTGTTAGGGTTAGGGTTAGGTTTAGGGTTAGGGTTCGTGTTAGGCATAGGGTTAGGGTTAGGATTAGGGTTAGGGTTAGGGTTGGTGTTAGGGTTAGGGTTAGGGTTAGGGTTAGGGTTGGTGTTAGGGTTAGGGTTAGGGTTAGGATTAGGGTTAGGGTTGGTGTTAGGGTTAGGGTTAGGGTTAGGGTTGGTGTTAGGGTTAGGGTTAGGGTTAGGGTTAGGGTTAGGGTTAGGGTTAGGATTAGGGTTAGGGTTGGTGTTAGGTTTAGGGTTAGGGTTAGGGTTAGGGTTGGTGTTAGGGTTAGGGTTAGGGTTAGGGTTAGTGTTAGGGTTAGGGTTAGGGTTAGGGTTAGGTTACCCCGAGCACTACCCCTCGCCCTAGGCCTACACCTAGCACTACCTCTGGTCCTACCCCTACCCCTGTCCCTACAGCTCCCCCTACCCATAGGCCCACCCCCATCCCTACCCCTAGCCACAGGTCCCACTCCTGGTCCTAGGCCTACTCCGAGGTTTACACCGACACCCACCCCTTGCCCTTTGCCTACCCCAGCGCTACGCCTACCTCTCCCACTAGCCCTACCTCGGGCCCTAGACCAACGCCCATGGCTCCTTCTAGTCGAGGCCTAGAACTTGCCCGTCGCTGACCAGTACACCTTGCCCTTGTTAGGGTTAGGGTTAGGGTTAGGGTTAGGGTTAGGGTTAGGGTTAGGGTTAGGATTAGGGTTTAGGGTTAGGGTTAGGGTTAGCGTTGGTGTTAGGGTTAGGGTTAGGGTTAGGGTTAGGGTTACGGTTAGGGTTAGGGTTAGGGTTAGGGTTAGGGTTGGTGTTAGGTATAGGGTTAGGGTTAGGGTTAGGGTTACGGTTAGGGTTAGGGTTAGGGTTAGGGTTAGGGTTGGTGTTAGGTTTAGGGTTAGGGTTAGGGTTAGGGTTACGGTTAGGGTTAGGGTTAGGGTTAGGGTTAGGGTTGGTGTTAGGTATAGGGTTAGGGTTAGGGTTAGGGTTAGGGTTAGGGTTGGTGTTAGGGTTAAGGTTAGGGTTAGGGTTAGGGTTAGTGTTAGGGTTAGGGTTAGTGTTAGGGTTAGGATTAGGGTTAGGGTTGGTGTTAGGGTTAGGGTTAGGTTTAGGGTTAGGGTTCGTGTTAGGCATAGGGTTAGGGTTAGGATTAGGGTTAGGGTTAGGGTTGGTGTTAGGGTTAGGGTTAGGGTTAGGGTTAGGGTTGGTGTTAGGGTTAGGGTTAGGGTTAGGATTAGGGTTAGGGTTGGTGTTAGGGTTAGAGTTAGGGTTAGGGTTGGTGTTAGGGTTAGGGTTAGGGTTAGGGTTAGGGTTAGGGTTAGGATTAGGGTTAGGGTTGGTGTTAGGTTTAGGGTTAGGGTTAGGGTTAGGGTTGGTGTTAGGGTTAGGGTTAGGGTTAGGGTTAGTGTTAGGGTTAGGGTTAGGGTTAGGGTTAGGTTACCCCGAGCACTACCCCTCGCCCTAGGCCTACACCTAGCACTACCTCTGGTCCTACCCCTACCCCTGTCCCTACAGCTCCCCCTACCCATAGGCCCACCCCCATCCCTACCCCTAGCCACAGGTCCCACTCCTGGTCCTAGGCCTACTCCGAGGTTTACACCGACACCCACCCCTTGCCCTTTGCCTACCCCAGCGCTACGCCTACCTCTCCCACTAGCCCTACCTCGGGCCCTAGACCAACGCCCATGGCTCCTTCTAGTCGAGGCCTAGAACTTGCCCGTCGCTGACCAGTACACCTTGCCCTTGTTAGGGTTAGGGTTAGGGTTAGGGTTAGGGTTAGGTTTAGGATTAGGGTTTAGGGTTAGGGTTAGGGTTAGCGTTGGTGTTAGGGTTAGGGTTAGGGTTAGGGTTAGGGTTGGTGTTAGGTTTAGGGTTAGGGTTAGGTTTAGTGTTACGGTTAGGGTTAGGGTTAGGGTTAGGGTTAGGGTTAGGTTTGGTGTTAGGTATAGGGTTAGGGTTAGGGTTAGGGTTAGGGTTAGGGTTGGTGTTAGGGTTAGGGTTAGGGTTAGGGTTAGTGTTAGTGTTAGGGTTAGGGTTAGGGTTAGGGTTAGGATTAGGGTTAGGTTTGGTGTTAGGGTTAGGGTTAGGTTAAGGTTAGCGTTCGTGTTAGGCATAGGGTTAGGGTTAGGGTTAGGGTTAGAGTTAGGGTTGGTGTTAGGGTTAGGGTTAGGGTTAGGGGTGGTGTTAGGGTTAGGGTTAGGGTTAGGATTAGGGTTAGTGTTGGTGTTAGGGATAGGGTTAGGGTTAGGGTTGGTGTTAGGTTTGGGTTAGGGTTAGGGTTAGGGTTAGGATTAGGGTTAGGGTTGGTGTTAGGGTTAGGGTTAGGGTTAGGGTTAGTGTTAGGGTTCGTGTTAGGCATAGGGTGAGGGTTAGGGTTAGGGTTATGGTTAGGGTTGGTGTTAGGGTTAGGGTTAGGGTTAGGGTTGGTGTTAGGGTTAGGGTTAGGGTTAGGATTAGGGTTAGGGTTGGTTTTAGGGTTAGGGTTAGGGTTAGGGTTAGGGTTGGTGTTAGGGTTAGGATTAGGGTTAGGGTTAGGCTTAGTGTTAGGGTTGGTGTTAGGGTTAGGGTTAGGGTTAGGATTAGTGTTAGGGTTAGGGTTAGGGTTAGGGTTAGGTTACCCCGAGCACTACCCCTCGCCCTAGGCCTACGCCTAGCACTACCTCTGGTCCTACCCCTACCCCTGTCCTTACAGCTCCCCCTACCCATAGGCCCACCCCCATCCCTACCCCTAGCCACAGCTCCCACTCCTGGTCCTAGGCCTACTCCGAGGTTTACCCCGACACCCACCCCTTGCTCTTTGCCTACCATAGCGCTACGCCTACCGCTCCCACTAGCCCTACCTCGGGCCCTAGACCAACGCCCAGTGCTCACTCTAGTCCGAAGCCTAGCACTTGCCCGTTGCCAACCGGTACACCTTGCCCTACCGATAGCCAGAGCACTAACCCTTGTCCTACGAAATCACCCTGGACCCACCATTAGCCACACCCTAATCCAGCCCTACATCCGTTCGGAGTCCTAGGACTACCTGGAGCCCTCCCGTGACAGTTACCCCTAGCCCTCGGCCATCTCCTACCACTACCACTAGTCCTAGGCCTAACATGAGCCCTAAATCTAACACTGCCCGTGGGCCTCTGCCAACCACTAGCCCTTCACCTAACCCTACCCCGAGCACTACCCCTCGCCCTAGGCTTACGCCTAGCACTACCTCTGGTCCTACCCCTACCCCTGGTTCTACAGCTCCCCCTACTTATAGGCCCACCCCCATCCCTACCCCTAGACACAACTCCAAACTCTGGCCCAAAGCCTACTCCGAGGTTTACCCCGACACCCACCCCTTGCTCTTTGCCTACCATAGCGCTACGCCTACCGCTCCCACTAGCCCTACCTCGGGCCCTAGACCAACGCCCAGTGCTCACTCTAGTCCGAAGCCTAGCACTTGCCCGTCTCCGACCAGTACACCTTGCCTACCAATAGCCAGAACACTAACCCGTGTCCTACGAAATCACCCTGGACCCACACTTACCACACCCTAACCCAGCCCTACACCCGTTCCGAGTCCTAGGACTACTCGGAGCCCTCCCGTGACACCTACCCCTAGCCCTCGGCCAACCCCTACCACTACCACTAGTCCTGGCCTAACATGAGCCCTAACCCTAACACTGCCCGTGGGCCTCTGCCAACCACTAGCCCTTCACCTAACCCTACCCCGAGCACTACCCCTCGCCCTAGGCTTACGCCTAGCACTACCTCTGGTCCTACCCCTACCCCTGTCCCTAAAGCTCCCCCTACCCATAGGCCCACCCCCATCCCTACCCCTAGCCACAGCTCCCACTCCTGGTCCTAGGCCTACTCCGAGGTTTACCCCGACACCCACCCCTTGCCCTTTGCCTACCCCAGCGCTACGCCTACCGCTCCCACTAGCCCTACCTCGGGCCCTAGACCAACGCCCAGTGCTCACTCTAGTCCGAAGCCTAGCACTTGCCCGTCGCCAACCGGTACACCTTGCCCTACCTATAGCCAGAGCACTAACCCGTGTCCTACGAAATCACCCTGGACCCACCATTAGCCACACCCTAATCAGCCCTACATCCGTTCGGAGTCCTAGGACTACCCGGAGCCATTTCGTGACACCTACCCCTAGTCCTCGGCCAACCCCTACCACTACCACTAGTCCTAGGCTTAACATGAGCCCTAACCCTAACACTGCCCGTGGGCCTCTGCCAAACACTAGCCTTTCAACTAACCCTACCCCGAGCACTACCCCTCGCCCTAGGCCTACGCCTAGCACTACCTCTGTTCCTACCACTACCCCTGGCCCTACAGATCCCCCTACCCATAGGCCCACCCCCAACCCTACCACTAGCCACAGCTCCCACTCCTGGCCCTAGGCCTACTCCGAGGTTTACCTCGACACCCACCCCTTGCCCTATGCCTACCCCAGCGCTACACCTACCGCTCTCACTAGACCTATCTCGGGCCCTAGACCAACGCCCATGGCTCCTTCTAGTCCGGGGCCTAGAACTTGCCCGTCGCTGACCAGTACACCTTGCTTTTGTTAGGGTTAGGGTTAGGGTTAGGGTTAGTATTAGGGTTTAGGGTTAGGGTTAGGGTTAGGGTTGTTGTTAGGGTTAGGGTTAGGGTTAGGGTTAGGGTTGGTGTTAGGTTTAGGGTTAGGGTTAGGGTTAGGGTTACGGTTAGGGTTAGGGTTAGGGTTAGGGTTAGGGTTGGTGTTAGGTATAGGGTTAGGGTTAGGGTTAGGGTTAGGGTTAGGGTTGGTGTTAGGGTTAAGGTTAGGGTTAGGGTTAGGGTTAGTGTTAGGGTTAGGGTTAGTGTTAGGGTTAGGATTAGGGTTAGGGTTGGTGTTAGGGTTAGGGTTAGGTTTAGGGTTAGGGTTCGTGTTAGGCATAGGGTTAGGGTTAGGGTTAGGGTTAGGGTTAGGGTTGGTGTTAGGGTTAGGGTTAGGGTTAGGGTTAGGGTTAGGGTTAGGGTTAGGGTTAGGGTTAGGATTAGGGTTAGGGTTGGTGTTAGGTTTAGGGTTAGGGTTTGGGTTAGGGTTCGTGTTAGGCATAGGGTGAGGGTTAGGGTTAGGGTTAGGTTTAGGGTTGGTGTTAGGGTTAGGGTTAGGGTTAGTGTTGGTGTTAGGGTTAGGGTTAGGGTTAGGGTTAGGGTTAGGGTTAGGATTAGGGTTAGGGTTGGTGTTAGGGTTAGGGTTAGGGTTAGGGTTAGGGTTCGTGTTAGGCATAGGGTGAGGTTTAGGGCTAGGGTTAGGGTTAGGGTTGGTGTTATGGTTTGGGTTAGGGTTAGGGTTGGTGTTAGGGTTAGGGTTAGGGTTAGGATTAGGGTTAGGGTTTGTGTTAGGGTTAAAGTTAGGGTTAGGGTTAGGGTTGGTGTTAGGGTTAGGGTTAGGGTTAGTGTTAGGGTTAGGGTTAGGGTTAGGGTTAGGATTAGGGTTAGGGTTGGTGTCAGGTATAGGGTTAGGGTTAGGGTTAGGGTTAGGGTTAGGGTTGGTGTTAGGGTTAGGGTTGGTGTTAGGGTTAGTGTTTGGTTTAGGGTTAGGGTTGGTGTTAGGTTTAGGGTTAGGGTTAGGGTTAGCGTTAGGTTTGGTGTTAGGGTTAGGGTTAGGGTTATGGTTCGTGTTAGGCATAGGGTTAGTGTTAGGGTTAGGGTTAGGGTTGGTGTTAGGGTTAGGGTTAGGGTTAGGGTTAGGGTTGGTGTTAGGGTTAGGGTTAGGGTTAGGATTAGGGTTAGGGTTGGTGTTAGGGTTAGGGTTAGGTTTAGGGTTAGGTTTGCTGTTAGGGTTAGGGTTAGGGTTAGGGTTAGGGTTAGGGTTGGTGTTAGGGTTAGGGTTAGGGTTAGGGTTAGGGTTGGTGTTAGGTATAGGGTTAGGGTTAGGGTTAGGGTTGGTGTTAGGGTTAGGGTTAGGGTTAGGGTTAGGGTTAGGGTTAGGGTTAGTGTTAGGGTTAGGGTTAGGGTTAGGGTTAGGTTACCCCGAGCACTACCCCTCGCCCTAGGCCTACGCCTAGCACTACCTCTGGTCCTACCCCTACCCCTGTCCCTACAGCTCCCCCTACCCATAGGCCCACCCCCATCCCTACCCCTAGCCACAGGTCCCACTCCTGGTCCTAGGCCTACTCCGAGGTTTACCCCGACACCCACCCCTTGCCCTTTGCCTACCCCAGCGCTACGCCAACATCTCCCACTAGCCCTACCTCGGGCCCTAGACCAACGCCCATGGCTCCTTCTAGTCCGAGGCCTAGAACTTGCCCGTCGCTGACCAGTACACCTTGCCCTTGTTAGGGTTAGGGTTAGGGTTAGGGTTAGGGTTAGGATTAGGGTTTAGGGTTAGGGTTAGGGTTAGGGTTGGTGTTAGGGTTAGGGTTAGGGTTAGGGTTAGGGTTGGTGTTAGGTTTAGGGTTAGGGTTAGGTTTAGGGTTACGGTTAGGGTTAGGGTTAGGGTTAGGGTTGGTGTTAGGTATAGGGTTAGGGTTAGGGTTAGGGTTAGTGTTAGGGTTAGGGTTAGTGTTAGGGTTAGGATTAGGGTTAGGGTTGGTGTTAGGGTTAGGGTTAGGTTTAGGGTTAGGGTTCGTGTTAGGCATATGGTTAGGGTTAGGTTTAGGGTTAGGGTTAGGGTTGGTGTTAGGGTTAGGGTTAGGGTTAGGGTTAGGGTTAGGGTTAGGATTAGGGTTAGGGTTGGTGTTAGGTTTAGGGTTAGGGTTTGGGTTAGAGTTCGTGTTAGGCATAGGGTGAGGGTTAGGGTTAGGGTTAGGGTTAGGGTTGGTGTTAGGGTTAGGGTTAGGGTTAGGGTTAGTGTTGGTGTTAGGGTTAGGGTTAGGGTTAGGGTTAGGGTTAGGGTTAGGGTTAGGATTAGGGTTAGGGTTGGTGTTAGGGTTAGGGTTAGGGTTAGGGTTAGGGTTCGTGTTAGGCATAGGGTGAGGTTTAGGGCTAGGGTTAGGGTTAGGGTTGGTGTTATGGTTTGGGTTAGGGTTAGGGTTGGTGTTAGGGTTAGGGTTAGGGTTAGGATTAGGGTTAGGGTTTGTGTTAGGGTTAAAGTTAGGGTTAGGGTTAGGGTTGGTGTTAGGGTTAGGGTTAGGGTTAGTGTTAGGGTTAGGGTTAGGGTTAGGGTTAGGATTAGGGTTAGGGTTGGTGTCAGGTATAGGGTTAGGGTTAGGGTTAGGGTTAGGGTTAGGGTTGGTGTTAGGGTTAGGTTTGGTGTTAGGGTTAGTGTTTGGTTTAGGGTTAGGGTTGGTGTTAGGTTTAGGGTTAGGGTTAGGGTTAGCGTTAGGTTTGGTGTTAGGGTTAGGGTTAGGGTTATGGTTCGTGTTAGGCATAGGGTTAGGGTTAGGGTTAGGGTTAGGGTTGGTGTTAGGGTTAGGGTTAGGGTTAGGGTTAGGGTTGGTGTTAGGGTTAGGGTTAGGGTTAGGATTAGGGTTAGGGTTGGTGTTAGGGTTAGGGTTAGGTTTAGGGTTAGGGTTGCTGTTAGGGTTAGGGTTAGGGTTAGGGTTAGGGTTAGGGTTGGTGTTAGGGTTAGGGTTAGGGTTAGGGTTAGGGTTGGTGTTAGGTATAGGGTTAGGGTTAGGGTTAGGGTTGGTGTTAGGGTTAGGGTTAGGGTTAGGGTTAGGGTTAGTGTTAGGGTTAGGGTTAGGGTTAGGGTTAGGTTACCCCGAGCACTACCCCTCGCCCTAGGCCTACGCCTAGCACTACCTCTGGTCCTACCCCTACCCCTGTCCCTACAGCTCCCCCTACCATAGGCCCACCCCCATCTCTACCCCTAGCCACAGGTCCCACTCCTGGTCCTAGGCCTACTCCGAGGTTTACCCCGACACCCACCCCTTGCCCTTTGCCTACCCCAGCGCTACGCCTACCTCTCCCACTAGCCCTACCTCGGGCCCTAGACCAACGCCCATGGCTCCTTCTAGTCCGAGGCCTAGAACTTGCCCGTCGCTGACCAGTACACCTTGCCCTTGTTAGGGTTAGGGTTAGGGTTAGGGTTAGGGTTAGGATTAGGGTTTAGGGTTAGGGTTAGGGTTAGGGTTGGTGTTAGGGTTAGGGTTAGGGTTAGGGTTAGGGTTGGTGTTAGGTTTAGGGTTAGGGTTAGGTTTAGGGTTACGGTTAGGGTTAGGGTTAGGGTTAGGGTTGGTGTTAGGTATAGGGTTAGGGTTAGGGTTAGGGTTAGGGTTAGGGTTGGTGTTAGGGTTAGGGTTACGGTGAGGGTTAGTGTTAGGGTTAGGGTTAGGGTTAGGGTTAGGATTAGGGTTAGGGTTGGTTTTAGGGTTAGGGTTAGGTTTAGGGTTAGGGTTCGTGTTAGGCATAGGGTTAGGGTTAGGGTTAGGGTTAGAGTTAGGGTTGGTGTTAGGGTTAGGGTTAGGGTTAGGGTTAGGGTTGGTGTTAGGGTTAGGGTTAGGGTTAGGATTAGGGTTAGTGTTGGTGTTAGGGATAGGGTTAGGGTTAGGGTTGGTGTTAGGTTTGGGTTAGAGTTAGGGTTCGGGTTAGGGTTAGGATTAGGGTTAGGGTTGGTGTTAGGGTTAGGGTTAGGGTTAGGGTTAGGGTTCGTGTTAGGCATAGGGTGAGGGTTAGGGTTAGGGTTAGGGTTGGTGTTAGGGTTAGGGTTAGGGTTAGGGTTGGTGTTAGGGTTAGGGTTAGGGTTAGGATTAGGGTTAGGGTTGGTGTTAGGGTTAGGGTTAGGGTTAGGGTTAGGGTTGGTGTTAGGGTTAGGGTTAGGGTTAGGGTTAGGCTTAGTGTTAGGGTTGGTGTTAGGGTTAGGGTTAGGGTTAGGATTAGTGTTAGGGTTAGGGTTAGGGTTAGGTTACCCCGAGCACTACCCCTCGCCCTAGGCCTACGCCTAGCACTACCTCTGGTCCTACCCCTACTTCTGTCCCTACAGCTCCCCCTACCCATAGGCCCACCACCATCCCTACCCCTAGCCACAGCTCCCACTCCTGGTCCTAGGCCTACTCCGAGGTTTACCCCGACACCCACCCCTTGCTCTTTGCCTACCATAGCGCTACGCCTACCGCTCCCACTAGCCCTACCTCGGGCCCTAGACCAACGCCCAGTGCTCACTCTAGTCCGAAGCCTAGCACTTGCCCGTCGCCAACCGGTACACCTTGCCCTACCGATAGCCAGAGCACTAACCCTTGTCCTACGAAATCACCCTGGACCCACCATTAGCCACACCCTAATCCAGCCCTACATCCGTTCGGAGTCCTAGGACTACCCGGAGCTCTCCCGTGACAGTTACCCCTAGCCCTCGGCCATCTCCTACCACTACCACTAGTCCTAGGCCTAACATGAGCCCTAAATCTAACACTGCCGGTGGGCCTCTGCCAACCACTAGCCCTTCACCTAACCCTACCCCGAGCACTACCCCTCGCCCTAGGCTTACGCCTAGCACTACCTCTGGTCCTACCCCTACCCCTGGTTCTACAGCTCCCCCTACTTATAGGCCCACCCCCATCCCTACCGCTAGACACAACTCCAAACTCTGGCCCAAAGCCTACTCCGAGGTTTACCCCGACACCCACCCCTTGCCCTATGCCTACCCCAGTGCTACGCCTACCGCTCCCACTAGCCCTAGCTCGGGCCCTAGTCCAACGCCCAGTGCTCACTCTAGTCCGAAGCCTAGCACTTGCCCGTCTCCGACCAGTACACCTTGCCTACCAATAGCCAGAACACTAACCCGTGTCCTACGAAATCACCCTGGACCCACACTTACCACACCCTAATCCAGCCCTACACCCGTTCCGAGTCCTAGGACTTCTCGGAGCCCTCCCGTGACACCTACCCCTAGCCCTCGGCCAACCCCTACCACTACCACTAGTCCTAGGCCTAACATGAGCCCTAACCCTAACACTGCCCGTGGGCCTCTGCCAACCACTAGCCCTTCACCTAACCCTACCCCGAGCACTACCCCTCGCCCTAGGCTTACGCCTAGCACTACCTCTGGTCCTACCCCTACCCCTGGTTCTACAGCTCCCCCTACTTATAGGCCCACCCCCATCCCTACCCCTAGCCACAGCTCCCACTCCTGGCCCTAGGCCTACTCCGAGGTTTACCTCGACACCCACCCCTTGCTCTATGCCTATCCCAGCGCTACGCCTACCGCTCTCTCTAGCCCTAGCTCGGGCCCTAGACCAACGCCCATGGCTCACTCTAGTCCGAGGCCTAGAACTTGCCCGTCGCTGACCAGTACACCTTGCCCTTGTTAGGGTTAGGGTTAGGGTTAGGGTTAGGGTTAGGTTTAGGATTAGGGTTTAGGGTTAGGGTTAGGGTTAGGTTTGGTGTTAGGGTTAGGGTTAGGGTTAGGGTTTGGGTTGGTGTTAGGTTTAGGGTTAGGGTTAGGGTTAGTGTTAGATTAGGGTTGGTGTTAGGGTTAGGGTTAGGGTTAGGGTTAGGGTTAGGGTTAGGGTTAGGGTTAGGATTAGGGTTAGGGTTGGTGTTAGGGTTAGTGTTAGGGTTAGGGTTACGGTTAGGGTTGGTGTTAGGGTTAGGGTTAGGGTTAGGGTTAGGGTTGGTGTTAGGTATAGGGTTAGGGTTAGGGTTAGGGTTAGGGTTAGGGTTGGTGTTAGGGTAGGGTTAGGGTTAGGGTTAGTGTTAGGGTTAGGGTTAGGGTTAGGGTTAGGATTAGGGTTAGGGTTGGTGTTAGGGTTAGGGTTAAGGTTAGGGTTAGTGTTGGTGTTAGGCATAGGGTTAGGGTTAGGGTTAGGGTTAAAGTTAGTGTTGGTGTTAGGGTTAGGGTTAGGGTTAGGGTAAGGGTTGGTGTTAGGGTTAGGGTTAGGGTTAGGGTTAGGGTTAGGGTTGGTGTTAGGGTTAGGGTTAGGGTTAGGGTTAGGGTTGGTGTTAGGTATAGGGTTAGGGTTAGGGTTAGGGTTAGGGTTGGTGTTAGGGTTAGGGTTAGGGTTAGGATTAGTGTTAGGGTTAGGGTTAGGGTTAGGTTTAGGGTTAGGTTACCCTGAGCACTACCCCTCGCCCTAGGCCTACGCCTAGCACTACCTCTGGTCCTACCCCTACCCCTGTCCCTACAGCTCCCCCTACCCATAGGCCCACCCCCATCCCTACCCCTAGCCACAGCTCCCACTCCTGGTCCTAGGCCTACTCCGAGGTTTACCCCGACACCCACCCCTTGCCCTTTGCCTACCCCAGCGCTACGCCTACCGCTCCCACTAGCCCTACCTCGGGCCCTAGACCAACGCCCAGTGCTCACTCTAGTCCGAAGCCTAGCACTTGCCCGTCGCCAACCGGTACACCTTGCCCTACCTATAGCCAGAGCACTAACCCGTGTCCTACGAAATCACCCTGGACCCACCATTAGCCACACCCTAATCAGCCCTACATCCGTTCGGAGTCCTAGGACTACCCGGAGCCATTTCGGGACACCTACCCCTAGTCCTCGGCCAACCCCTACCACTACCACTAGTCCTAGGCTCAACATGAGCCCTAACCCTAACACTGCCCGTGGGCCTCTGCCAAACACTAGCCCTTCAACTAACCCTACCCGAGCACTACCCCTCGCCCTAGGCCTACGCCTAGCACTACCTCTGGTCCTACCACTACCCCTGGCCCTACAGATCCCCCTACCCATAGGCCCACCCCCAACCCTACCACTAGCCACAGCTCCCACTCCTGGCCCTAGGCCTACTCCGAGGTTTACCTCGACACCCACCCCTTCCCCTATGCCTACCCCAGCGCTACGCCTACCGCTCTCACTAGCCCTATCTCGGGCCCTAGACCAACGCCCATGGCTCCTTCTAGTCCGGGGCCTAGAACTTCCCCGTCGCTGACCAGTACACCTTGCCCTTGTTAGGGTTAGGGTTAGGGTTAGGGTTAGGGTTAGGATTAGGGTTTAGGGTTAGGGTTAGGATTAGGGTTGGTGTTAGGGTTAGGGTTAGGGTTAGGGTTAGGGTTGGTGTTAGGTTTAGGGTTAGGGTTAGGGTTAGGGTTAGGGTTACGGTTAGGGTTAGGGTTAGGGTTAGGGTTAGGGTTGGTGTTAGGTATAGGGTTAGGGTTAGGGTTAGGGTTAGGGTTAGGGTTGGTGTTAGGGTTAGGGTTAGGGTTAGGGTTAGGGTTAGGGTTAGTGTTAGGGTTAGGGTTAGTGTTAGGGTTAGGATTAGGGTTAGGGTTGGTGTTAGGGTTAGGGTTAGGTTTAGGGTTAGGTTTCGTGTTAGGCATAGGGTTAGGGTTAGGGTTAGGGTTAGGGTTAGGGTTGGTGTTAGGGTTAGGGTTAGGGTTAGGGTTAGGGTTGGTGTTAGGGTTAGGGTTAGGGTTAGGATTAGGGTTAGGGTTGGTGTTAGGGTTAGGGTTAGTGTTAGGGTTGGTGTTAGGGTTAGGGTTAGGGTTAGGGTAAGGGTTAGGGTTAGGGTTAGGATTCGGGTTAGGGTTGGTGTTAGGGTTAGGGTTAGGGTTTGGGTTAGGGTTCGTGTTAGGCATAGGGTGAGAATTAGGGTTAGGGTTAGGTTTAGGGTTGGTGTTAGGGTTAGGGTTAGGGTTAGTGTTGGTGTTAGGGTTAGGGTTAGGGTTAGGGTTAGGGTTAGGGTTAGGATTAGGGTTAGGGTTGGTGTTAGGGTTAGGGTTAGGGTTAGGGTTAGGGTTCGTAATAGGCATAGGGTGAGGGTTAGGGCTAGGGTTAGGGTTAGGGTTGGTGTTAGGGTTAGGGTTAGGGTTAGGGTTGGTGTTAGGGTTAGGGTTAGGGTTAGGGTTAGGGTTAGGGTTGGTGTTAGGGTAGGGTTAGGGTTAGGGTTAGTGTTAGGGTTAGGGTTAGGGTTAGGGTTAGGATTAGGGTTAGGGTTGGTGTTAGGGTTAGGGTTAGGTTTAGGGTTAGGGTTAGTGTTGGTGTTAGGCATAGGGTTAGGTTTAGGGTTAGGGTTAGGGTTAGGGTTAGGGTTGGTGTTAGGGTTAGGGTTAGGGTTAGGGTTAGGGTTAGGGTCGGTGTTAGGGTTAGGGTTAGGGTTAGGGTTAGGGTTAGGGTTAGGGTTAGGGTTGGTGTTAGGGTTAGGGTTAGGGTTAGGGTTAGGGTTGGTGTTAGGTATAGGGTTAGGGTTAGGGTTACGGTTAGGGTTAGTGTTAGGGTTGGTGTTAGGTTTAGGGTTAGGGTTAGGGATAGGGTTAGGGTTGGTGTTAGGGTTAGGGTCAGTGTTAGGATTAGGGTTAGGTTTACGGTTAGGTTACCCCGAGCACTACCCCTCGCCCTAGACCTACTCCTAGCACTACCTCTGGTCCTACCCCTACCCCTGGCCCTACAGCTCCCCCTACCCATAGGCCCACCGCCATCCATATCCCTAGCCACAGCTCCCACTCCTGGTCCTAGGCCTACTCCGTGGTTTACCCCGACACCCACCCCTTGCCCTTTGCCTACCCCAGCGCTATGCCTACCGCTCCCACTAGCCCTACCTCGGGCCCTAGACCAACGCCCAGTGCTCACTCTAGTCCGAAGCCTAGCACTTGCCCGTCACCGACCAATACACCCTGCCCTACCGAAAGCCAGATCACTAACCCTTGTACTCCGAAATCACACTGGACCCACCATTAGCCACACCCTAATCATGCCCCACATCCGTTCGGAGTCCTAGGACTACCCGGAGTCCTCCCGTGACACCTACCCCTAGCCCTCGGCTATCCCCTACCACTACCACTAGTCCTAGGCCTAACATGAGCCCTAACCCTAACACTGTCCGTGGGCCTCTGCCAACCACTAGCCCTTCACCTAACCCTACCCCGAGCACTACCCGTTGCCCTAGGCTTACGCCTAGCACTACCTCTGGTCCTACCCCTACCCCTGGCCCTACAGCTCCCTCTATTAATAGGCCCACCCCTATCCCTACCCCTAGCCACAACTCCAACCTCTGGCCCAAAGCCTACTCCGAGGTTTACCCCGACACCCACCCTTGCCCTATGCCTACCCCAGCGCTACGCCTATCGCTCCCACTAGCCCTAGCTCGGGCCCTAGACCAAAGCCCAGTGCTCATCTAGTCCGAGGCCTAGCACTTGCCCGTCGCCTACCAGTACACCTTGCCCTACCGTTAGCCAGAGCAGTAACCCGTGTCCTACAAAATCACCCTGGACCCACCCTTACCACACCCTAATCCAGCCCTACACATGTTCTGAGTCCTAGGACTACCCGGAGCCCTCCCGTGACACCTACCCCTAGCCCTCGGCCCACCCCTACCACTACCACTAGTCCTAGGCTTAACATGAGCCCTAACCCTAACACTGCCCGTGGGCCTCTGCCAAACACTAGTCCTTCAACTAACCCTACCTCGAGCACTACGCCTCGCCCTAGGCCTACGCCTAGCATTACCTCTTGTCCTACCACTACCCCTGGCCCTACAGCTCCCCCTACCCATAGGCCCACCCCCACCCCTACCCCTAGCCACAGCTCCCACTCCTGGCCCTAGGCCTACTCCGAGGTTTACCTCGACACCCACCCCTTGCCCTATGCCTACCCCAGCGCTACGCCTAACGCTCCCACTAGCCCTAGCTCGGGCCCTAGACGAACGCCCATGGCTCCCTCTAGTCCGAGGACTAGAACTTGCCCGTCGCTGACTAGTACACATTGCCCTTGTTAGGGTTAGGGTAAGGGTTATGGTTAGGGTTAGGGTTAGGGTTGGTGTTTGGTTTAGGGTTAGGGTTAGGGTTAGGGTTACGGTTAGGGTTAGGGTTAGGGTTAGGGTTAGGGTTGGTGTTAGGTATAGGGTTAGGGTTAGGGTTAGGGTTAGGGTTGGTGTTAGGGTTAGGGTTAGGTTTAGGGTTAGGGTTCGTGTTAGGGTTAGGGTTAGTGTTAGGGTTAGGATTAGGGTTAGGGTTGGTGTTAGGGTTAGGGTTAGGTTTAGGGTTAGGGTTCGTGTTAGGCATAGGGTTAGGGTTAGGGTTAGGGTTAGGGTTAGGGTTGGTGTTAGGGTTAGGGTTAGGGTTAGGGTTAGGGTTGGTGTTAGGGTTAGGGTTAGGGTTAGGATTAGGGTTAGGGTTGGTGTTAGGGTTAGGGTTAGGGTTAGGGTTGGTGTTAGGGTTAGGGTTAGGGTTAGGGTAAGGGTTAGGGTTAGGGTTAGGATTAGGGTTAGGGTTGGTGTTAGGGTTAGGGTTAGGGTTTGGGTTAGGGTTCGTGTTAGGCATAGGGTGAGGGTTAGGGTTAGGGTTAGGGTTAGGGTTGGTGTTAGGGTTAGGGTTAGGGTTAGTGTTGGTGTTAGGGTTAGGGTTAGGGTTAGGGTTAGGGTTAGGGTTAGGGTTAGGATTAGGGTTAGGGTTGGTGTTAGGGTTAGGGTTGGGGTTAGGGTTAGGGTTCGTGTTAGGCATAGGGTGAGGGTTAGGGCTAGGGTTAGGGTTAGGGTTGGTGTTAGGGTTAGGGTTAGGGTTAGGGTTGGTGTTAGGGTTAGGGTTAGGGTTAGGATTAGGGTTAGGGTTTGTGTTAGGGTTAGGGTTAGGGTTAGGGTTAGGGTTAGGGTTGGTGTTAGGGTTAGGGTTAGGGTTAGGGTTAGGGTTAGTGTTAGGGTTGTTGTTAGGGTTAGGGTTAGGGTTAGGGTTAGGGTTAGGATTAGTGTTAGGGTTGGTGTTAGGGTTAGGGTTAGGGTTAGGATTAGGGTTAGGGTTTGTGTTAGGGTTAGGGTTAGGGTTAGGGTTAGGGTTGGTGTTAGGGTTAGGGTTAGGGTTAGGGTTTGGGTTGGTGTTAGGTTTAGGGTTAGGGTTAGGGTTAGGGTTACGGTTAGGGTTGGTGTTAGCGTAAGGGTTAGGGTTAGGGTTAGGGTTAGGGTTAGGATTAGGGTTAGGGTTGGTGTTAGGTATAGGGTTAGGGTTAGGGTTAGGGTTAGGGTTAGGGTTGGTGTTAGGGTAGGGTTAGGGTTAGGGTTAGTGTTAGGATTAGGGTTAGGGTTAGGGTTAGGATTAGGGTTAGGGTTGGTGTTAGGGTTAGGGTTAGCGTTAGGGTTAGTGTTGGTGTTATGCATAGGGTTAGGGTTAGGGTTAGGGTTAGGGTTAGGGTTAGGGTTGGTGTTAGGGTTAGGGTTAGGGTTAGGGTTGGTGTTAGGGTTAGGGTTAGGGTTAGGGTTAGGGTTAGGGTTAGGGTTGTTGTTAGGGTTAGGGTTAGGGTTAGGGTTAGGGTTGGTGTTAGGTATAGGGTTAGGGTTAGGGTTAGGGTTAGGGTTAGGGTTAGGGTTAGGGTTGGTGTTAGGGTTAGGGTTAGGTTTAGGGTTAGTGTTAGGGTTAGGGTTAGGGTTAGGTTTAGGGTTAGGTTACCCCGAGCACTACCCCTCGCCCTAGGCCTACGCCTAGCACTACCACTAGTCCTAGGCTTAACATGAGCCCTAACCCTAACACTGCCCGTGGGCCTCTGCCAAACACTAGTCCTTCAACTAACCCTACCTCGAGCACTACGCTTCGCCCTAGGCCCACGCCTAGCACTACCTCTGGTCCTACCACTACCCCTGGCCCTACAGCTCCCCCTACCCATAGGCCCACCCCCACCCCTACCCCTAGCCACAGCTCCCACTCCTGGCCCTAGGCCTACTCCGAGGTTTAACTCGACACCCACCCCTTGCCCTATGCCTACCCCAGCGCTACGCCTAACGCTCCCACTAGCCCTAGCTCGGGCCCTAGACCAACGCCCATGGCTCCCTCTAGTCCGAGGACTAGAACTTGCCCGTCGCTGACTAGTACACATTGCCCTTGTTAGGGTTAGGGTAAGGGTTAGGGTTAGGGTTTAGGGTTAGGGTTAGCGTTAGGGTTGGTGTTAGGTTTAGGGTTAGGATTAGGGTTAGGGTTGTTGTTAGGGTTAGGGTTGGTGTTAGGGTTAGGGTTAGGATTAGGGTTAGGGTTGGTGTTAGGGTTAGTGTTAGGGTTAGGGTTAGTGTTAGGGTTAGGGTTAGGGTTAGGATTAAGGTTTAGGGTTAGGGTTAGGGTTAGGGTTGGTGTTAGGGTTAGGGTTAGGGTTAGGGTTAGGGTTGGTGTTAGGTTTAGGGTTAGGGTTAGGGTTAGGGTTAGGGTTGGTGTTAGGGTTAGGGTTAGGGTTAGGGTTAGGGTTAGGATTAGGGTTAGGGTTGGTGTTAGGGTTAGGGTTAGGGTTAGGGTTAGGGTTAGGGTTGGTGTCAGGGTTAGGGTTAGGGTTAGGGTTAGGGTTGGTGTTAGGTATAGGGTTAGGGTTAGGGTTAGGGTTAGGGTTAGGGTTGGTGTTAGGGTTAGGGTTAGGGTTAGGGTTAGTGTTAGGGTTAGGTTTAGGGTTAGGGTTAGGATTAGGGTTTGGTTGGTGTTAGGGTTAGGGTTAGGGTTAGGGTTAGGGTTGGCGTTAGGCATAGGGTTGGGGTTAGGGTTAGGGTTTGGTTTAGGGTTGGTGTTAGGGTTAGGGTTAGGGTTAGGATTAGGGTTAGGGTTGGTGTTAGGGTTAGGGTTAGGGTTAGGATTAGGGTTAGGGTTGGTGTTAGGGTTAGGGTTAGGGTTAGGGTTAGGGTTGGTGTTAGGGTTAGGGTTAGGGTTAGGGTTAGGGTTAGGGTTAGGGTTAGGGTTGGTGTTAGGGTTAGGGTTAGGGTTAGGGTTAGGGTAGGTGTTAGGTATAGGGTTAGGGGTAGGGTTAGGGTTAGGTTTAGGTTTGGTGTTAGGGTTAGGGTTAGGGTTAGGGTTAGTGTTAGTGTTAGGGTTAGGGTTAGGGTTAGGTTACCCCGAGCACTACCCCTCGCCCTTGGCCTACACCTAGCACTACCTCTGGTCCTACCCCTACCCATGTCCCTACAGCTCCCCCTACCCGTAGGCCCACCCCCATCCCTACCCCTAGCCACAGCTCCCACTCCTGGTCCTAGGCCTACTCCGAGGTTTACCCCGACACCCACCCCTTGCCCTTTGCCTACCCCAGCGCTACGCCTACAGCTCCCACTAGCCCTACCTCGGGCCCTAGACCAACACCCAGTGCTCACTCTAGTTCGAAGCCTAGCACTTGCCCGTCGCCAACCGGTACACCTTGCCCTACCGATAGCCAGAGCACTAACCCGTGTCCTACGAAATCACCCTGGACCCATCATTAGCCACACCCTAATCCAGCCCTACATCCGTTCGGAGTCCTATGACTACCCGGAGCTCTCCCGTGACAGTTACCCCTAGCCCTCGCCCATCCCCTACCACTACCACTAGTCCTAGGCCTAACATGAGCCCTAAACCTAACACTGCACGTAGGCCTCTGCCAACCACTAGCCCTTCATCTAACCCTACCCCGAGCACTACGCCTCGCCCTAGGCTTACGCCTAGCACTACCTCTGGTCCTACCCCTACCCCTGGCCCTACAGCTCCCCCTACTTATAGGCCCACCCCCATCCCTACCCCTAGCCACAACTCCAACCTCTGGCCCAAAGCCTACTCCGAGGTTTACCCCGACACGCACCCCTTGCCCTATGCCTAACCCAGTGCTACGCCTACCGCTCCCACTAGCCCTAGCTCAGGCCCTAGACCAACGCCCAGTGCTCCGTATAGTCCGAGGCCTACCACCTGCCCGACGCCGACCAGTACACCTTGCCCTACCGTTACCCAGAGCACTAACCCGTGTCCTACGAAATCACACTGGACTCACCCTTACCACACCCTAATGCAGCCCTACACCAGTTTTGAGTCCTAGGACTACCCGGAGCCCTCCCGTGACACCTATCCCTAGCCCTCGGCCAACCCCTAACACTACCACTAGTCCTAGGCCTAACATGAGCCCTAAGACTAACACTGCCCGTGGGCATCAGCCAACCACAAGCCCTTCACCTAACCCTGCCCAGAGCACTACCCCTCGCCCTAGGCTAACACCTAGCCCTACCTCTGGTCCTACCGCTTCCCCTGGCCCTACAGCTCCCCCTACTTATAGGCAAACCCCCATCCCTACCCCTAGCCACAGCTCCAACTCCAGGCACTAGGCCTACTCCGAGGTTTACCCCGACACACACCCCTTGCCCTATGCCTACCCCAGCGCTATGCCTACCGCTCCCACTAGCCCAGGCTCGGGCCCTAGACCAACGCCCATGGCTCCCTCTAGTCCGAGGCCTAGACTTGCCCGTCGCTGACCAGTACACCTTGCCCTTGTTAGGGTTAGGGTTAGGGTTAGGGTTTGGGTTGGTGTTAGGTTTAGGGTTAGGTATAGGGTTAGGATTATGGTTGGTGTTAGGGTTAGGGTTAGGGTTAGGGTTAGGGTTAGGGTTGGTGTTAGGTTTAGGGTTAGGGTTAGGGTTAGGGTTAGGGTTAGGTTTAGGGTTTAGGGTTAGGGTTAGGGTTAGGGTTGGTGTTAGGGTTAGGGTTTGGGTTAGGTTTAAGGTTGGTGTTAGATTTAGGGTTAGGGTTAGGGTTAGGGTTAGGGTTAGGTTTGGTGTTAGGGTTAGGGTTAGTGTTAGGATTAGGGTTAGGTTTACGGTTAGGTTACCCCGAGCACTACCCCTCGCCCTAGGCCTACGCCTAGCACTACCTTGGTCCTACCCCTACCCCTGGCCCTACAGCTCCCCCTACCCATAGGCCCACCGCCATCCCTATCCCTAGCCACAGCTCCCACTCCTGGTCCTAGGCCTACTCCGTGGTTTACCCCGACACCCACCCCTTGCCCTTTGCCTACCCCAGCGCTATGCCTACCGCTCCCACTAGCCCTACCTCGGGCCCTAGACCAACGCCCAGTGCTCCCTCTAGTCCGAGGACTACCACGTTTCCGACGCCGACCAGTACACCTTGCCCTACCTTTAGCCATAGCACTAACCCGTGTCCTACGAAATCACCCTGGACCCACCCTTACCACACCCTAATACAGCCCTACACCTGTTCCGAGTCCTAGGACTACCCGGAGCCATTTCCTGACACCTACCCCTAGTCCTCGGCCAACCCCTACCACTACCACTGGTCCTAGGCTTAACATGAGCCCTAACCCTAACACTGCCCGTGGGCCTCTGCCAAACACTAGCCCTTCAACTAACCCTACCCCGAGCACTACCCCTCGCCCTAGGCCTACGCCTAGCACGACCTCTGGTCCAACAACTACCCCTGGCCCTACAGCTCCCCCTACCCATAGGCCCACCCCGAACCCTACCACTAGCCACAGCTCCCACTCCTGGCCCTAGCCCTACTCCGAGGTTTACCTCGACACCCACCCCTTGCCCTATGCCTACCCCAGCGCTACGCCTACCGCTCTCACTAGCCCTAGCTCGGGCCCTAGACCAACGCCCATGGCTCCCTCTAGTCCGAGGCCTAGAACTTGCCCGTCGCTGACCAGTACACCTTGCCCTTGTTAGGGTTAGCCTTAGGGTTAGGGTTAGGGTTAGGATTAGGGTTTAGGGTTAGGGTTAGGTTTAGGGTTAGGGTTGGTGTTAGGTTTCGGGTTAGGGTTAGGGTTAGGGTTAGGGTTAGGGTTGGTGTTAGGGTTAGGGTTAGGTTTAGGGTTAGGGTTAGGGTTAGGATTAGGGTTGGGGTTGGTGTTAGGGTTAGGGTTAGGGTTAGGGTTAGGGTTAGGGTTAGGGTTGGTGTTAGGGTTAGGTTTAGGGTTAGGGTTGGTGTTAGGTATAGGGTTAGGGTTAGGGTTAGGGTTAGGATTAGGGTTGGTGTTAGGGTTATGGTTAGGGTTAGGGTTAGGTTTGGTGTTAGGGTTAGTGTTAGGGTTAGGATTAGGGTTAGGGTTGGTGTTAGGGTTAGGGTTAGGGTTGGTGTTAGGGATAGGGTTAGGTTTAGGGTTAGGGTTAGGGTTGGTGTTAGGGTTAGGGTTAGGGTTAGGGTTAGGGTTGGTGTTAGGTATAGGGATAGGGTTAGGGTTAGGGTTAGGGTTAGGGTTAGGGTTGGTGTTAGGGTTAGGGTTAGGGTTAGGGTTAGTGTTAGTTTTAGGGTTAGGGTTAGGGTTAGGTTACCTCGAGCACTACCCCTCGCCCTAGGCCTACGCCTAGCACTACCTCTGGTCCTACCCCTACCCCTGTCCCTACAGCTCCTCCTACCCATAGGCCCACCCCCATCCCTACCCCTAGCCACAGCTCCCAGTCCTGGTCCTAGGCCTACTCCGAGGTTTACCCCGACACCCACCCCTTGCCCTTTGCCTACCCCAGCGCTACGCCTACAGCTCCCACTAGCCCTACCTCGCGCCCTAGACCAACGCCCAGTGCTCACTCTAGTCCGAAGCCTAGCACTTGCCCGTCGCCAACTGGTACACCTTGCCCTACCGATAGCCAGAGCACTGACCCGTGTCATACGAAATCACCCTGGACCCATCATTAGCCACACCCTAATCCAGCCCTACATCCGTTCGGAGTCCTATGACTACCCGGAGCTCTCCCGTGACAGTTACCCCTAGCCCTCGCCCATCCCCTACCACTACCACTAGTCCTAGGCCTAACATGGGCCCTAAACCTAACACTGCCCGTAGGCCTCTGCCAACCACTAGCCCTTCATCTAACCCTACCCCGAGCACTACGCCTCGCCCTAGGCTTACGCCTAGCACTACCTCTGGTCCTACCCCTACCCCTGGCCCTACAGCTCCCCCTACTTATAGGCCCACCCCCATCCCTACCCCTAGCCACAACTCCAACCTCTGGCCCAAAGCCTACTCCGAGGTTTACCCCGACACGCACCCCTTGCCCTATGCCTAACCCAGTGCTACGCCTACCGCTCCCACTAGCCCTAGCTCAGGCCCTAGACCAACGCCCAGTGCTCCGTATAGTCCGAGGCCTACCACCTGCCCGACGCCGACCAGTACACCTTGCCCTACCGTTACCCAGAGCACTAACCCGTGTCCTACGAAATCACACTGGACTCACCCTTACCACACCCTAATGCAGCCCTACACCCGTTTTGAGTCCTAGGACTACCCGCAGCCCTCCCGTGACACCTATTTCTAGCCCTCGGCCAACCCCTACCACTACCACTAGTCCTAGGCCTAACAGGAGCCTTAAGAATAACACTGCGCGTGGGCATCAGCCAACCACAAGCCCTTCACCTAACCCTACCCAGAGCACTACCCCTCGCCCTAGGCTAACGCCTAGCACTACATCTGGTCCTACCGCTTCCCCTGGCCCTACAGCTACCCCTACTTATAGGCCCACCCCCATCCCTACCCCTAGCCACAGCTCCAACTCCTGGCACTAGGCCTACTCCGAGGTTTACCCCGACACACACCCCTTGCCCTATGCCTACCCCAGCGCTATGCCTACCGCTCCCACTAGCCCAGGCTCGGGCCCTAGACCAACGCCCATGGCTCCCTCTAGTCCGAGGCCTAGACTTGCCCGTCGCTGACCAGTACACCTTGCCTTGTTAGGGTTAGGGTTAGGGTTAGGGTTTGGGTTGGTGTTAGGTTTAGGGTTAGGGTTAGGGTTAGGGTTAGGATTAGGGTTGGTGTTAGGGTTAGGGTTAGGGTTAGGGTTAGGGTTAGGGTTGGTGTTAGGTTTAGGGTTAGGGTTAGGGTTAGGGTTAGGGTTAGGTTTAGGGTTTAGGGTTAGGGTTAGGGTTAGGGTTGGTGTTAGGGTTAGGGTTTGGGTTAGGGTTAAGGTTGGTGTTAGATTTAGGGTTAGGGTTAGGGTTAGGGTTAGGGTTAGGTTTGGTGTTAGGGTTAGGGTTAGTGTTAGGATTAGGGTTAGGTTTACGGTTAGGTTACCCCGAGCACTACCCCTCGCCCTAGGCCTACGCCTAGCACTACCTTGGTCCTACCCCTACCCCTGGCCCTACAGCTCCCCCTACCCATAGGCCCACCGCCATCCCTATCCCTAGCCACAGCTCCCACTCCTGGTCCTAGGCCTACTCCGTGGTTTACCCGACACCCACCCCTTGCCCTTTGCCTACCCCAGCGCTATGCCTACCGCTCCCACTAGCCCTACCTCGGGCCCTAGATTAACGCCCAGTGCTCCCTCTAGTCCTAGGCCTACCACGTTTCCGACGCCGACCAGTACACCTTGCCCTACCTTTAGCCATAGCACTAACCCGTGTCCTACGAAATCACCCTGGACCCAACCTTACCACACCCTAATACAGCCCTACACCTGTTCCGAGTCCTAGGACTACCCGGAGCCATTTCCTGACACCTACCCCTAGTCCTCGGCCAACCGCTACCACTACCACTAGTCCTAGGCTTAACATGAGCCCTAACCCTAACACTGCCCGTGGGCCTCTGCCAAACACTAGCCCTTCAACTAACCCTACCCCGAGCACTACCCCTCGCCCTAGGCCTACGCCTAGCACGACCTCTGGTCCAACAACTACCCCTGGCCCTACAGCTCCCCCTACCCATAGGCCCACCCCCAACCCTACCACTAGCCACAGCTCCCACTCCTGGCCCTAGCCCTACTCCGAGGTTTACCTCGACACCCACCCCTTGCCCTATGCCTACCCCAGCGCTACGCCTACCGCTCTCACTAGCCCTAGCTCGGGCCCTAGACCAACGCCCATGGCTCCCTCTAGTCCGAGGCCTAGAACTTGCCCGTCGCTGACCAGTACACCTTGCCCTTGTTAGGGTTAGCCTTAGGGTTAGGGTTAGGGTTAGGATTAGGGTTTAGGGTTAGGGTTAGGTTTAGGGTTAGGGTTGGTGTTAGGTTTCGGGTTAGGGTTAGGGTTAGGGTTAGGGTTAGGGTTGGTGTTAGGGTTAGGGTTAGGTTTAGGGTTAGGGTTAGGGTTAGGATTAGGGTTGGGGTTGGTGTTAGGGTTAGGGTTAGGGTTAGGGTTAGGGTTAGGGTTGGTGTTAGGGTTAGGTTTAGGGTTAGGGTTGGTGTTAGGTATAGGGTTAGGGTTAGGGTTAGGGTTAGGATTAGGGTTGGTGTTAGGGTTATGGTTAGGATTAGGGTTAGGGTTGGTGTTAGGGTTAGGGTTAGGGTTGGTGTTAGGGATAGGGTTAGGTTTAGGGTTAGGGTTAGGGTTGGTGTTAGGGTTAGGGTTAGGGTTAGGGTTAGGGTTGGTGTTAGGTATAGGGATAGGGTTAGGGTTAGGGTTAGGGTTAGGGTTAGGGTTGGTGTTAGGGTTAGGGTTAGGGTTAGGGTTAGTGTTAGTTTTAGGGTTAGGGTTAGGGTTAGGTTACCTCGAGCACTACCCCTCGCCCTAGGCCTACGCCTAGCACTACCCCTGGTCCTACCCCTACCCCTGTCCCTACAGCTCCTCCTACCCATAGGCCCACCCCCATCCCTACCCCTAGCCACAGCTCCCAGTCCTGGTCCTAGGCCTACTCCGAGGTTTACCCCGACACCCACCCCTTGCCCTTTGCCTACCCCAGCGCTACGCCTAGAGCTCCCACTAGCCCTACCTCGGGCCCTAGACCAACGCCCAGTGCTCACTCTAGTCCGAAGCCTAGCACTTGCCCGACGCCAACCGGTACACCTTGCCCTACCGATAGGCAGAGCACTAACCCGTGTCCTACGAAATCACCCTGGACCCACCATTAGCCACACCCTAATCCAGCCCTACATCCGTCCGGAGTCCTAGGACTACCCGGAGCCTTCCCGTGACAGTTACCCCTAGCCCTCGCCCATCCCCTACCACTACCACTAGTCCTAGGCCTAACATGAGCCCTAAACCTAACACTGCCCGTGGGCCTCTGCCAACCACTAGCCTTCACCTAACCCTACCCCGAGCACTACCCCTCGCCCTAGGCTTACGCCTAGCACTACCTCTGGTCCTACCTCTACCCCTGGCCCTACAGCTCCCCCTACTTATAGGCCCACCCCCATCCCTACCCCTAGCCACAACTCCAACCTCTGGCCCAAAGCCTACTCCGAGGTTTACCCCGACACCCACCCCTTGCCCTATGCCTACCCCAGTGCTACGCCTACCGATCCCACTAGCCCTACCTCGGGCCCTAGACCAACGCCCAGTGCTCCCTCTAGTCCGAGGCCTACCACCTGCCCGACGCCGACCAGTACACCTTGCCCTACCGTTAGCCAAAGCACTAACCCGTGTCCTACGAAATCACACTGGACCCACCCTTACCACACCCTTATCCAGCCCTACACCCGTTTTGAGTCCTAGGACTACTCGCAGCCCTCCCGTGACACCTACCCCTAGCCCTCGGCCAACCCCTACCACTACCACTAGTCCTAGGCCTAACATGAGCCCTAAGACTAACACTGCCCGTGGGCATCAGCCAACCACAAGCCCTTCACCTAACCCTACACAGAGCACTACCCCTCGCCCTACGCTAACGCCTAGCACTACCTCTGGTCCTACCGCTTCCCCTGGCCCTACAGCTCCCCCCACTTATAGGCCCACCCCCATCCCTACCCCTAGCCACAACTCCAACTCCTGGCCCAAAGCCTACCCCGAGGTTTACCCCAACAGCCACCATTTGCCCTATGCCTACCCCAGTGCTACGCCTAACGCTCCCACTAGCCCTAGCTCGGGCCCTAGACCAACGCCCAGTGCTCCCTCTAGTCAGAGGCCTACCACTTGCCCGACGCCGACCAGTACACCTTGCCCTTGTTAGGGTTAAAGTTAGGGTTAGGGTTAGGGTTAGGGTTAGGATTAGGGTTTAGGGTTAGGGTTAGGGTTAGGGTTGGTGTTAGGGTTAGGGTTAGGGTTAGGGTTATGATTAGTGTTAGGATTGGTGTTAGGGTTAGGGTTAGGGTTAGGGTTGGTGTTAGGGTTAGGGTTCGTGTTAGGCATAGGGTTAGGGTTAGGGTTAGGGTTACAGTTAGGGTTGGTTTTAGGGTTAGGGTTAGGGATAGGGTTAGGATTAGAGTTAGGGTTGGTGTTAGGGTTAGGGTTAGGGTTAGGGTTGGTGTTAGGGTTAGAGTTAGGGTTAGGGTTAGGGTTGGTGTTAGGTATAGGGTTAGGGTTAGGGTTAGGGTTAGGGTTAGGGTTGGTGTTAGGGTTAGGGTTAGGGTTAGGGTTAGTGTTAGGGTTAGGGTTAGGGTTAGGGTTAGGATTAGGGTTGGTGTTAGGGTTAGGGTTAGGGTTAGGGTTAGGGTTAGGGTTCGTGTTAGGCATAGGTTTAGGGTTAGGGTTAGGGTTAGGGTTAGGGTTGGTGTTAGTGTTAGGGTTAGGGTTAGGATTAGGGTTAGGGTTGGTGTTAGGGTTAGGGTTAGGGTTAGGTTTAGGGTTGGTGTTAGGGTTAGGGTTAGGGTTAGGGTTAGGGTTAGGGTTAGGGTTGGTGTTAGGGTTAGGGTTAGGGTTAGGGTTAGGGTTGGTGTTAGGGTTAGGGTTAGGGTTAGGGTTAGGGTTAGGTTTAGGATTAATGTTTAGGGTTAGGGTTAGGGTTAGGTTTGGTGTTAGGGTTAGGGTTAGGGTTAGGGTTGGTGTTAGGTTTAGGGTTAGGGTTAGGGTTAGGGTTAGGGTTAGGGTTGGTGTTAGGGTTAGGGTTAGGGTTAGGGTTAGGGTTAGGGTTAGGGTTAGGGTTAGGATTAGGGTTAGGGTTGGTGTTAGGGTTAGGGTTAGGGTTAAGGTTAGTGTTAGGGTTGGTGTTAGGGTTAGGGTTAGGGTTAGGGTTAGGGTTGGTGTTAGGTATAGGGTTAGGGTTAGGTTTAGGGTTAGGGTTAGGGTTGGTTTTAGGGTTAGGGTTAGGGTTAGGGTTAGTGCTAGGGTTAGGGTTAGGGTTAGGGTTAGGATTAGGGTTAGGGTTGGTGTTAGGGTTAGGGTTAGGGTTAGGGTTAGTGTTGGTGTTAGGCATAGGGTTAGGGTTAGGGTTAGGGTTAGGGTTAGGGTTGGTGTTAGGTTTAGGGTTAGGGTTAGGGTTAGGGTTGGTGTTAGGGTTAGGGTTAGGGTTAGGATTAGGGTTATGGTTGGTGTTATGGTTGGTGTTAGGGTTAGGGTTAGGGTTAGGGTTAGGGTTAGGGTTAGGGTTAGGGTTGGTGTTAGGTTTCGGGTTAGGGTTAGGGTTAGGATTAGGGTTGGGGTTGGTGTTAGGGTTAGGGTTAGGTTTAGGGTTAGGGTTAGGGTTGGTGTTAGGGTTAGGTTTAGGGTTAGGGTTGGTGTTAGGTATAGGGTTAGGGTTAGGGTTAGGGTTAGGATTAGGGTTGGTGTTAGGGTTATGGTTAGGGTTAGGGTTAGGTTTGGTGTTAGGGTTAGTGTTAGGGTTAGGATTAGGGTTAGGGTTGGTGTTAGGGTTAGGGTTAGGGTTGGTGTTAGGGATAGGGTTAGGTTTAGGGTTAGGGTTAGGGTTGGTGTTAGGGTTAGGGTTAGGGTTAGGGTTAGGGTTGGTGTTAGGTATAGGGATAGGGTTAGGGTTAGGGTTAGGGTTAGGGTTAGGGTTGGTGTTAGGGTTAGGGTTAGGGTTAGGTTTAGTGTTAGTTTTAGGGTTAGGGTTAGGGTTAGGTTACCTCGAGCACTACCCCTCGCCCTAGGCCTACGCCTAGCACTACCTCTGGTCCTACCCCTACCCCTGTCCCTACAGCTCCTCCTACCCATAGGCCCACCCCCATCCCTACCCCTAGCCACAGCTCCCAGTCCTGGTCCTAGGCCTACTCCGAGGTTTACCCCGACACCCACCCCTTGCCCTTTGCCTACCCCAGCGCTACGCCTAGAGCTCCCACTAGCCCTACCTCGGGCCCTAGACCAACGCCCAGTGCTCACTCTAGTCCGAAGCCTAGCACTTGCCCGACGCCAACCGGTACACCTTGCCCTACCGATAGGCAGAGCACTAACCCGTGTCCTACGAAATCACCCTGGACCCACCATTAGCCACACCCTAATCCAGCCCTACATCCGTCCGGAGTCCTAGGACTACCCGGAGCCTTCCCGTGACAGTTACCCCTAGCCCTCGCCCATCCCCTACCACTACCACTAGTCCTAGGCCTAACATGAGCCCTAAACCTAACACTGCCCGTGGGCCTCTGCCAACCACTAGCCTTCACCTAACCCTACCCCGAGCACTACCCCTCGCCCTAGGCTTACGCCTAGCACTACCTCTGGTCCTACCTCTACCCCTGGCCCTACAGCTCCCCCTACTTATAGGCCCACCCCCATCCCTACCCCTAGCCACAACTCCAACCTCTGGCCCAAAGCCTACTCCGAGGTTTACCCCGACACCCACCCCTTGCCCTATGCCTACCCCAGTGCTACGCCTACCGATCCCACTAGCCCTACCTCGGGCCCTAGACCAACGCCCAGTGCTCCCTCTAGTCCGAGGCCTACCACCTGCCCGACGCCGACCAGTACACCTTGCCCTACCGTTAGCCAAAGCACTAACCCGTGTCCTACGAAATCACACTGGACCCACCCTTACCACACCCTTATCCAGCCCTACACCCGTTTTGAGTCCTAGGACTACTCGCAGCCCTCCCGTGACACCTACCCCTAGCCCTCGGCCAACCCCTACCACTACCACTAGTCCTAGGCCTAACATGAGCCCTAAGACTAACACTGCCCGTGGGCATCAGCCAACCACAAGCCCTTCACCTAACCCTACACAGAGCACTACCCCTCGCCCTAGGCTAACGCCTAGCACTACCTCTGGTCCTACCGCTTCCCCTGGCCCTACAGCTCCCCCCACTTATAGGCCCACCCCCATCCCTACCCCTAGCCACAACTCCAACTCCTGGCCCAAAGCCTACCCCGAGGTTTACCCCAACAGCCACCATTTGCCCTATGCCTACCCCAGTGCTACGCCTAACGCTCCCACTAGCCCTAGCTCGGGCCCTAGACCAACGCCCAGTGCTCCCTCTAGTCAGAGGCCTACCACTTGCCCGACGCCGACCAGTACACCTTGCCCTTGTTAGGGTTAGGGTTAGGGTTAGGGTTAGGGTTAGGGTTAGGATTAGGGTTTAGGGTTAGGGTTAGGGTTAGGGTTGGTGTTAGGGTTAGGGTTAGGGTTAGGGTTATGATTAGTGTTAGGATTGGTGTTAGGGTTAGGGTTAGGGTTAGGGTTGGTGTTAGGGTTAGGGTTCGTGTTAGGCATAGGGTTAGGGTTAGGGTTAGGGTTACAGTTAGGGTTGGTGTTAGGGTTAGGGTTAGGGATAGGGTTAGGATTAGAGTTAGGGTTGGTGTTAGGGTTAGGGTTAGGGTTAGGGTTGGTGTTAGGGTTAGAGTTAGGGTTAGGGTTAGGGTTGGTGTTAGGTATAGGGTTAGGGTTAGGGTTAGGGTTAGGGTTAGGGTTGGTGTTAGGGTTAGGGTTAGGGTTAGGGTTAGTGTTAGGGTTAGGGTTAGGGTTAGGGTTAGGATTAGGGTTAGGGTTGGTGTTAGGGTTAGGGTTAGGGTTAGGGTTAGGGTTCGTGTTAGGCATAGGTTTAGGGTTAGGGTTAGGGTTAGGGTTAGGGTTGGTGTTAGTGTTAGGGTTAGGGTTAGGATTAGGGTTAGGGTTGGTGTTAGGGTTAGGGTTAGGGTTAGGTTTAGGGTTGGTGTTAGGGTTAGGGTTAGGGTTAGGGTTAGGGTTAGGGTTGGTGTTAGGGTTAGGGTTAGGGTTAGGGTTAGGGTTGGTGTTAGGTTTAGGGTTAGGGTTAGGGTTAGGGTTAGGGTTAGGGTTAGGGTTAGGTTTAGGATTAGGGTTTAGGGTTAGGGTTAGGGTTAGGTTTGGTGTTAGGGTTAGGGTTAGGGTTAGGGTTGGTGTTAGTTTTAGGGTTAGGGTTAGGGTTAGGGTTAGGGTTAGGGTTAGGGTTGGTGTTAGGGTTAGGGTTAGGGTTAGGGTTAGGGTTAGGGTTAGGGTTAGGGTTAGGATTAGGGTTAGGGTTGGTGTTAGGGTTAGGGTTAGGGTTAAGGTTAGTGTTAGGGTTGGTGTTAGGGTTAGGGTTAGGGTTAGGGTTAGGGTTGGTGTTAGGTATAGGGTTAGGGTTAGGTTTAGGGTTAGGGTTAGGGTTGGTTTTAGGGTTAGGGTTAGGGTTAGGGTTAGTGCTAGGGTTAGGGTTAGGGTTAGGGTTAGGATTAGGGTTAGGGTTGGTGTTAGGGTTAGGGTTAGGGTTAGGGTTAGTGTTGGTGTTAGGCATAGGGTTAGGGTTAGGGTTAGGGTTAGGGTTGGTGTTAGGTTTAGGGTTAGGGTTAGGGTTAGGGTTGGTGTTAGGGTTAGGGTTAGGGTTAGGATTAGGGTTATGGTTGGTGTTAGGGTTAGGGTTAAGGTTAGGGTTAGGGTTGGTGTTAGGGTTAGGGTTAGGGTTAGAGTTAGGGTTAGGGTTAGGGTTAGGGTTGGTGTTAGGGTTAGGGTTAGGGTTAGGGTTAGGGTTGGTGTTAGGGTTAGTGTTTGGGTTAGGGTTAGGGTTGGTGTTAGGTTTAGGGTTAGGGTTAGGGTTAGGGTTGGTGTTAGGGTTAGGGTTAGGGTTATGGTTCGTGTTAGGCATAGGGTTAGGGTTAGGGTTAGGGTTAGGGTTAAGGTTGGTGTTAGGGTTAGGGTTAGGGTTAGGGTTAGGGTTGGTGTTAGGGTTAGGGTTAGGGTTAGGATTAGGGTTAGGGTTGGTGTTAGGGTTAGGGTTAGGGTTAGGGTTAGGGTTGGTGTTAGGGTTAGGGTTAGGGTTAGGGTTAGGGTTAGTGTTAGGGTTGGTGTTAGGGTTAGGGTTAGAGTTAGGATTAGTGTTAGGGTTAGGGTTAGGGTTAGGGTTAGGTTACCCCGAGAACTACCCCTCGCCCTAGGCCTACGCCTAGCACTACCTCTGGTCCTACCCCTACCCCTGGCCCTACAGCTCCCCCTACTTATAGGACCACCCCCATCTTTACCCCTAGCCACAACTCCAACCTCTGGCCCAAAGCCTACTCCGAGGTTTACCCCGACACCCACCCCTTGCCCTATGCCTACCCCAGTGCTACGCCTACCACTCCCACTAGCCCTAGCTCGGGCCCTAGTCCAACGCCCAGTGCTCACTCTAGTCCGAAGCCTAGCACTTGTCCGTCTCCGACCAGTACACCTTGCCTACCAATAGCCAGAACACTAACCCGTGTCCTACGAAATCACCCTGGACCCACCCTTACCACACCCTAATCCAGCCCTACACCCGTTCCGAGTCCTAAGACTAAACGTAGCCCTCCCGTGACACCTACCCCTAGCCCTCGGCCAACCCCTACCACTACCACTAGTCCTAGGCCTAACATGAGCCCTAACCCTAACACTGCCCGTGGGCCTCTGCCAACCACTAGCCCTTCACCTAACCCTACCACGAGCACTACCCCTCGCCCTAGGCTTACGCCTAGCACTACCTCTGGTCCTACCCCTACCCCTGGTTCTACAGCTCCCCCTACTTATAGGCCCACCCCCATCCCTACCCCAGCCACAGCTCCCACTCCTGGCCCTAGGCCTACTCCGAGGTTTACCTCGACACCCACCCCTTGCTCTATGCCTACCCCAGCACTACGCCTACCGCTCTCACTAGCCCTAGCTCGGGCCCTAGAACAACGCCCATGGCTCCCTCTAGTCCGAGGCCTAGAACTTGCCCGTCGCTGACCAGTACACCTTGCCCTTGTTAGGGTTAGGGTTAGGGTTAGGGTTAGGGTTAGGTTTAGGATTAGGGTTTAGGGTTAGGGTTAGGGTTAGGTTTGGTGTTAGGGTTAGGGTTAGGGTTAGGGTTAGGGTTGGTGTTAGGTTTAGGGTTAGGGTTAGGGTTAGGGTTAGGGTTGGTGTTAGGGTTAGGGTTAGGGTTAGGGTTAGGGTTAGGGTTAGGGTTAGGATTAGGGTTAGGGTTGGTGTTAGGGTTAGGGTTAGGGTTAGGGTTAGTGTTAGAGTTGGTGTTAGGGTTAGGGTTAGGGTTAGGGTTAGGGTTGGTGTTAGGTATAGGGTTAGGGTTGGGGTTAGGGTTAGGGTTAGGGTTGGTGTTAGGGTTAGGGTTAGGGTTAGTGTTAGGGTTAGGGTTAGGGTTAGGATTAGGGTTAGGGTTGGTGTTAGGGTTAGGGTTAGGGTTAGGGTTAGTGTTGGTGTTAGGCATAGGGTTAGGGTTAGGGTTAGGGTTAGGGTTAGGGTTGGTGTTAGGTTTAGGGTTAGGGTTAGGGTTAGGGTTGGTGTTAGGGTTAGGGTTAGGGTTAGGATTAGGGTTAGGGTTAGAGTTAGGGTTAGGGTTAGGGTTGGTGTTAGGGTTAGGGTTAGGGTTAGAGTTAGGGTTAGGGTTAGGGTTAGGGTTGGTGTTAGGGTTAAGGTTAGGGTTAGGGTTAGGGTTGGTGTTAGGGTTAGTGTTTGGGTTAGGGTTAGGGTTGGTGTTAGCTTTAGGGTTAGGGTTAGGGTTAGGGTTAGGGTTGGTGTTAGGGTTAGGGTTAGGGTTATGGTTCGTGTTAGGCATAGGGTTAGGGTTAGGGTTAGGTTTAGGGTTAGGGTTGGTGTTAGGGTTAGGGTTAGGGTTAGGGTTGGTGTTAGGGTTAGGGTTAGGGTTAGGATTAGGGTTAGGGTTGGTGTTAGGGTTAGGGTTAGGGTTAGGGTTAGGGTTGGTGTTAGGGTTAGGGTTAGGGTTAGGGTTAGGGTTAGGGTTAGGGTTGGTGTTAGGGTTAGGGTTAGGGTTAGGGCAGTGTTAGGGTTAGGGTTAGGGTTAGGGTTGGTGTTAGGGTTAGGGTTCGTGTTAGGCATAGGGTTAGGGTTAGGGTTAGGGTTACAGTTAGGGTTGGTTTTAGGGTTAGGGTTAGGGATAGGGTTAGGATTAGAGTTAGGGTTGGTGTTAGGGTTAGGGTTAGGGTTAGGGTTGGTGTTAGGGTTAGAGTTAGGGTTAGGGTTAGGGTTGGTGTTAGGTATAGGGTTAGGGTTAGGGTTAGGGTTAGGGTTAGGGTTGGTGTTAGGGTTAGGGTTAGGGTTAGGGTTAGTGTTAGGGTTAGGGTTAGGGTTAGGGTTAGGATTAGGGTTGGTGTTAGGGTTAGGGTTAGGGTTAGGGTTAGGGTTAGGGTTCGTGTTAGGCATAGGTTTAGGGTTAGGGTTAGGGTTAGGGTTAGGGTTGGTGTTAGTGTTAGGGTTAGGGTTAGGATTAGGGTTAGGGTTGGTGTTAGGGTTAGGGTTAGGGTTAGGTTTAGGGTTGGTGTTAGGGTTAGGGTTAGGGTTAGGGTTAGGGTTAGGGTTAGGGTTGGTGTTAGGGTTAGGGTTAGGGTTAGGGTTAGGGTTGGTGTTAGGGTTAGGGTTAGGGTTAGGGTTAGGGTTAGGTTTAGGATTAGGGTTTAGGGTTAGGGTTAGGGTTAGGTTTGGTGTTAGGGTTAGGGTTAGGGTTAGGGTTGGTGTTAGGTTTAGGGTTAGGGTTAGGGTTAGGGTTAGGGTTAGGGTTGGTGTTAGGGTTAGGGTTAGGGTTAGGGTTAGGGTTAGGGTTAGGGTTAGGGTTAGGATTAGGGTTAGGGTTGGTGTTAGGGTTAGGGTTAGGGTTAAGGTTAGTGTTAGGGTTGGTGTTAGGGTTAGGGTTAGGGTTAGGGTTAGGGTTGGTGTTAGGTATAGGGTTAGGGTTAGGTTTAGGGTTAGGGTTAGGGTTGGTTTTAGGGTTAGGGTTAGGGTTAGGGTTAGTGCTAGGGTTAGGGTTAGGGTTAGGGTTAGGATTAGGGTTAGGGTTGGTGTTAGGGTTAGGGTTAGGGTTAGGGTTAGTGTTGGTGTTAGGCATAGGGTTAGGGTTAAAGTTAGGGTTAGGGTTAGGGTTGGTGTTAGGTTTAGGGTTAGGGTTAGGGTTAGGGTTGGTGTTAGGGTTAGGGTTAGGGTTAGGATTAGGGTTATGGTTGGTGTTATGGTTGGTGTTAGGGTTAGGGTTAGGGTTAGGGTTAGGGTTAGGGTTAGGGTTAGGGTTGGTGTTAGGTTTCGGGTTAGGGTTAGGGTTAGGATTAGGGTTGGGGTTGGTGTTAGGGTTAGGGTTAGGTTTAGGGTTAGGGTTAGGGTTGGTGTTAGGGTTAGGTTTAGGGTTAGGGTTGGTGTTAGGTATAGGGTTAGGGTTAGGGTTAGGGTTAGGATTAGGGTTGGTGTTAGGGTTATGGTTAGGGTTAGGGTTAGGTTTGGTGTTAGGGTTAGTGTTAGGGTTAGGATTAGGGTTAGGGTTGGTGTTAGGGTTAGGGTTAGGGTTGGTGTTGGTGTTAGGGTTAGGGTTAGGGTTAGGGTTAGGGTTGGTGTTAGGTATAGGGATAGGGTTAGGGTTAGGGTTAGGGTTAGGGTTAGGGTTGGTGTTAGGGTTAGGGTTAGGGTTAGGTTTAGTGTTAGTTTTAGGGTTAGGGTTAGGGTTAGGTTACCTCGAGCACTACCCCTCGCCCTAGGCCTACGCCTAGCACTACCTCTGGTCCTACCCCTACCCCTGTCCCTACAGCTCCTCCTACCCATAGGCCCACCCCCATCCCTACCCCTAGCCACAGCTCCCAGTCCTGGTCCTAGGCCTACTCCGAGGTTTACCCCGACACCCACCCCTTGCCCTTTGCCTACCCCAGCGCTACGCCTAGAGCTCCCACTAGCCCTACCTCGGGCCCTAGACCAACGCCCAGTGCTCACTCTAGTCCGAAGCCTAGCACTTGCCCGACGCCAACCGGTACACCTTGCCCTACCGATAGGCAGAGCACTAACCCGTGTCCTACGAAATCACCCTGGACCCACCATTAGCCACACCCTAATCCAGCCCTACATCCGTCCGGAGTCCTAGGACTACCCGGAGCCTTCCCGTGACAGTTACCCCTAGCCCTCGCCCATCCCCTACCACTACCACTAGTCCTAGGCCTAACATGAGCCCTAAACCTAACACTGCCCGTGGGCCTCTGCCAACCACTAGCCTTCACCTAACCCTACCCCGAGCACTACCCCTCGCCCTAGGCTTACGCCTAGCACTACCTCTGGTCCTACCTCTACCCCTGGCCCTACAGCTCCCCCTACTTATAGGCCCACCCCCATCCCTACCCCTAGCCACAACTCCAACCTCTGGCCCAAAGCCTACTCCGAGGTTTACCCCGACACCCACCCCTTGCCCTATGCCTACCCCAGTGCTACGCCTACCGATCCCACTAGCCCTACCTCGGGCCCTAGACCAACGCCCAGTGCTCCCTCTAGTCCGAGGCCTACCACCTGCCCGACGCCGACCAGTACACCTTGCCCTACCGTTAGCCAAAGCACTAACCCGTGTCCTACGAAATCACACTGGACCCACCCTTACCACACCCTTATCCAGCCCTACACCCGTTTTGAGTCCTAGGACTACTCGCAGCCCTCCCGTGACACCTACCCCTAGCCCTCGGCCAACCCCTACCACTACCACTAGTCCTAGGCCTAACATGAGCCCTAAGACTAACACTGCCCGTGGGCATCAGCCAACCACAAGCCCTTCACCTAACCCTACACAGAGCACTACCCCTCGCCCTAGGCTAACGCCTAGCACTACCTCTGGTCCTACCGCTTCCCCTGGCCCTACAGCTCCCCCCACTTATAGGCCCACCCCCATCCCTACCCCTAGCCACAACTCCAACTCCTGGCCCAAAGCCTACCCCGAGGTTTACCCCAACAGCCACCATTTGCCCTATGCCTACCCCAGTGCTACGCCTAACGCTCCCACTAGCCCTAGCTCGGGCCCTAGACCAACGCCCAGTGCTCCCTCTAGTCAGAGGCCTACCACTTGCCCGACGCCGACCAGTACACCTTGCCCTTGTTGGGGTTAGGGTTAGGGTTAGGGTTAGGGTTAGGGTTAGGATTAGGGTTTAGGGTTAGGGTTAGGGTTAGGGTTGGTGTTAGGGTTAGGGTTAGGGTTAGGGTTATGATTAGTGTTAGGATTGGTGTTAGGGTTAGGGTTAGGGTTAGGGTTGGTGTTAGGGTTAGGGTTCGTGTTAGGCATAGGGTTAGGGTTAGGGTTAGGGTTACAGTTAGGGTTGGTGTTAGGGTTAGGGTTAGGGATAGGGTTAGGATTAGAGTTAGGGTTGGTGTTAGGGTTAGGGTTAGGGTTAGGGTTGGTGTTAGGGTTAGAGTTAGGGTTAGGGTTAGGGTTGGTGTTAGGTATAGGGTTAGGGTTAGGGTTAGGGTTAGGGTTAGGGTTGGTGTTAGGGTTAGGGTTAGGGTTAGGGTTAGTGTTAGGGTTAGGGTTAGGGTTAGGGTTAGGATTAGGGTTAGGGTTGGTGTTAGGGTTAGGGTTAGGGTTAGGGTTAGGGTTCGTGTTAGGCATAGGTTTAGGGTTAGGGTTAGGGTTAGGGTTAGGGTTGGTGTTAGTGTTAGGGTTAGGGTTAGGATTAGGGTTAGGGTTGGTGTTAGGGTTAGGGTTAGGGTTAGGTTTAGGGTTGGTGTTAGGGTTAGGGTTAGGGTTAGGGTTAGGGTTAGGGTTGGTGTTAGGGTTAGGGTTAGGGTTAGGGTTAGGGTTGGTGTTAGGGTTAGGGTTAGGGTTAGGGTTAGGGTTAGGGTTAGGGTTAGGGTTAGGTTTAGGATTAGGGTTTAGGGTTAGGGTTAGGGTTAGGTTTGGTGTTAGGGTTAGGGTTAGGGTTAGGGTTGGTGTTAGTTTTAGGGTTAGGGTTAGGGTTAGGGTTAGGGTTAGGGTTAGGGTTGGTGTTAGGGTTAGGGTTAGGGTTAGGGTTAGGGTTAGGGTTAGGGTTAGGGTTAGGATTAGGGTTAGGGTTGGTGTTAGGGTTAGGGTTAGGGTTAAGGTTAGTGTTAGGGTTGGTGTTAGGGTTAGGGTTAGGGTTAGGGTTAGGGTTGGTGTTAGGTATAGGGTTAGGGTTAGGTTTAGGGTTAGGGTTAGGGTTGGTTTTAGGGTTAGGGTTAGGGTTAGGGTTAGTGCTAGGGTTAGGGTTAGGGTTAGGGTTAGGATTAGGGTTAGGGTTGGTGTTAGGGTTAGGGTTAGGGTTAGGGTTAGTGTTGGTGTTAGGCATAGGGTTAGGGTTAGGGTTAGGGTTAGGGTTGGTGTTAGGTTTAGGGTTAGGGTTAGGGTTAGGGTTGGTGTTAGGGTTAGGGTTAGGGTTAGGATTAGGGTTATGGTTGGTGTTAGGGTTAGGGTTAAGGTTAGGGTTAGGGTTGGTGTTAGGGTTAGGGTTAGGGTTAGAGTTAGGGTTAGGGTTAGGGTTAGGGTTGGTGTTAGGGTTAGGGTTAGGGTTAGGGTTAGGGTTGGTGTTAGGGTTAGTGTTTGGGTTAGGGTTAGGGTTGGTGTTAGGTTTAGGGTTAGGGTTAGGGTTAGGGTTGGTGTTAGGGTTAGGGTTAGGGTTATGGTTCGTGTTAGGCATAGGGTTAGGGTTAGGGTTAGGGTTAGGGTTAAGGTTGGTGTTAGGGTTAGGGTTAGGGTTAGGGTTAGGGTTGGTGTTAGGGTTAGGGTTAGGGTTAGGATTAGGGTTAGGGTTGGTGTTAGGGTTAGGGTTAGGGTTAGGGTTAGGGTTGGTGTTAGGGTTAGGGTTAGGGTTAGGGTTAGGGTTAGTGTTAGGGTTGGTGTTTGGGTTAGGGTTAGAGTTAGGATTAGTGTTAGGGTTAGGGTTAGGGTTAGGGTTAGGTTACCCCGAGAACTACCCCTCGCCCTAGGCCTACGCCTAGCACTACCTCTGGTCCTACCCCTACCCCTGGCCCTACAGCTCCCCCTACTTATAGGACCACCCCCATCTTTACCCCTAGCCACAACTCCAACCTCTGGCCCAAAGCCTACTCCGAGGTTTACGCCGACACCCACCCCTTGCCCTATGCCTACCCCAGTGCTACGCCTACCACTCCCACTAGCCCTAGCTCGGGCCCTAGTCCAACGCCCAGTGCTCACTCTAGTCCGAAGCCTAGCACTTGTCCGTCTCCGACCAGTACACCTTGCCTACCAATAGCCAGAACACTAACCCGTGTCCTACGAAATCACCCTGGACCCACCCTTACCACACCCTAATCCAGCCCTACACCCGTTCCGAGTCCTAAGACTAAACGTAGCCCTCCCGTGACACCTACCCCTAGCCCTCGGCCAACCCCTACCACTACCACTAGTCCTAGGCCTAACATGAGCCCTAACCCTAACACTGCCCGTGGGCCTCTGCCAACCACTAGCCCTTCACCTAACCCTACCACGAGCACTACCCCTCGCCCTAGGCTTACGCCTAGCACTACCTCTGGTCCTACCCCTACCCCTGGTTCTACAGCTCCCCCTACTTATAGGCCCACCCCCATCCCTACCCCAGCCACAGCTCCCACTCCTGGCCCTAGGCCTACTCCGAGGTTTACCTCGACACCCACCCCTTGCTCTATGCCTACCCCAGCACTACGCCTACCGCTCTCACTAGCCCTAGCTCGGGCCCTAGACCAACGCCCATGGCTCCCTCTAGTCCGAGGCCTAGAACTTGCCCGTCGCTGACCAGTACACCTTGCCCTTGTTAGGGTTAGGGTTAGGGTTAGGGTTAGGGTTAGGTTTAGGATTAGGGTTTAGGGTTAGGGTTAGGGTTAGGTTTGGTGTTAGGGTTAGGGTTAGGGTTAGGGTTAGGGTTGGTGTTAGGTTTAGGGTTAGGGTTAGGGTTAGGGTTAGGGTTGGTGTTAGGGTTAGGGTTAGGGTTAGGG
>NW_027668899.1:40000-65000 GCF_964194185.1 Rhinolophus hipposideros | reverse complement strand
CCGACGCCGACCAGTACACCTTGCCCTTGTTAGGGTTAGGGTTAGGGTTAGGGTTAGGGTTAGGGTTAGGGTTAGGATTAGGGTTTAGGGTTAGGGTTAGGGTTAGGGTTGGTGTTAGGGTTAGGGTTAGGGTTAGGGTTATGATTAGTGTTAGGATTGGTGTTAGGGTTAGGGTTAGGGTTAGGGTTGGTGTTAGGGTTAGGGTTCGTGTTAGGCATAGGGTTAGGGTTAGGGTTAGGGTTACAGTTAGGGTTGGTGTTAGGGTTAGGGTTAGGGATAGGGTTAGGATTAGAGTTAGGGTTGGTGTTAGGGTTAGGGTTAGGGTTAGGGTTGGTGTTAGGGTTAGAGTTAGGGTTAGGGTTAGGGTTGGTGTTAGGTATAGGGTTAGGGTTAGGGTTAGGGTTAGGGTTGGTGTTAGGGTTAGGGTTAGGGTTAGGGTTAGTGTTAGGGTTAGGGTTAGGGTTAGGGTTAGGATTAGGGTTAGGGTTGGTGTTAGGGTTAGGGTTAGGGTTAGGGTTAGGGTTCGTGTTAGGCATAGGTTTAGGGTTAGGGTTAGGGTTAGGGTTAGGGTTGGTGTTAGGGTTAGGGTTAGGGTTAGGGTTGGTGTTAGTGTTAGGGTTAGGGTTAGGATTAGGGTTAGGGTTGGTGTTAGGGTTAGGGTTAGGGTTAGGTTTAGGGTTGGTGTTAGGGTTAGGGTTAGGGTTAGGGTTAGGGTTAGGGTTAGGGTTGGTGTTAGGGTTAGGGTTAGGGTTAGGGTTAGGGTTGGTGTTAGGGTTAGGGTTAGGGTTAGGGTTAGGGTTAGGGTTTAGGGTTAGGGTTAGGGTTAGGTTTGGTGTTAGGGTTAGGGTTAGGGTTAGGGTTGGTGTTAGGTTTAGGGTTAGGGTTAGGGTTAGGGTTAGGGTTAGGGTTGGTGTTAGGGTTAGGGTTAGGGTTAGGGTTAGGGTTAGGGTTAGGGTTAGGATTAGGGTTAGGGTTGGTGTTAGTGTTAGGGTTAGGGTTAAGGTTAGTGTTAGGGTTGGTGTTAGGGTTAGGGTTAGGGTTAGGGTTAGGGTTGGTGTTAGGTATAGGGTTAGGGTTAGGTTTAGGGTTAGGGTTAGGGTTGGTTTTAGGGTTAGGGTTAGGGTTAGGGTTAGTGCTAGGGTTAGGGTTAGGGTTAGGGTTAGGATTAGGGTTAGGGTTGGTGTTAGGGTTAGGGTTAGGGTTAGGGTTAGTGTTGGTGTTAGGCATAGGGTTACGGTTAGGGTTAGGGTTAGGGTTGGTGTTAGGTTTAAAGTTAGGGTTAGGGTTAGGGTTGGTGTTAGGGTTAGGGTTAGGGTTAGGATTAGGGTTATGGTTGGTGTTAGGGTTAGGGTTAGGTTTAGGGTTAGGGTTGGTGTTAGGGTTAGGTTTAGGGTTAGAGTTAGGGTTAGGGTTAGGGTTAGGGTTGGTGTTAGGGTTAGGGTTAGGGTTAGGGTTAGGGTTGGTGTTAGGGTTAGTGTTTGGGTTAGGGTTAGGGTTGGTGTTAGGTTTAGGGTTAGGGTTAGGGTTAGGGTTGGTGTTAGGGTTAGGGTTAGGGTTATGGTTCGTGTTAGGCATAGGGTTAGGGTTAGGGTTAGGGTTAGGGTTAGGGTTAGGGTTGGTGTTAGGGTTAGGGTTAGGGTTAGGGTTAGGGTTGGTGTTAGGGTTAGGGTTAGGGTTAGGATTAGGGTTAGGGTTGGTGTTAGGGTTAGGGTTAGGGTTAGGGTTAGGGTTGGTGTTAGGGTTAGGGTTAGGGTTAGGGTTAGGTTTAGTGTTAGGGTTGGTGTTAGGGTTAGGGTTAGAGTTAGGATTAGTGTTAGGGTTAGGGTTAGGGTTAGGGTTAGGTTACCCCGAGAACTACCCCTCGCCCTAGGCCTACGCCTAGCACTACCTCTGGTCCTACCCCTACCCCTGGCCCTACAGCTCCCCCTACTTATAGGACCACCCCCATCTTTACCCCTAACCACAACTCCAACCTTTGGCCCAAAGCCTACTCCGAGGTTTACCCCGACACCCACCCCTTGCCCTATGCCTACCCCAGTGCTACGCCTACCACTCCCACTAGCCCTAGCTCGGGCCCTAGTCCAACGCCCAGTGCTCACTCTAGTCCGAAGCCTAGCACTTGCCCGTCTCCGACCAGTACACCTTGCCTACCAATAGCCAGAACACTAACCCGTGTCCTACGAAATCACCCTGGACCCACCCTTACCACACCCTAATCCAGCCCTACACCCGTTCCGAGTCCTAAGACTAAACGTAGCCCTCCCGTGACACCTACCCCTAGCCCTCGGCCAACCCCTACCACTACCACTAGTCCTAGGCCTAACATGAGCCCTAACCCTAACACTGCCCGTGGGCCTCTGCCAACCACTAGCCCTTCACCTAACCCTACCACGAGCACTACCCCTCGCCCTAGGCTTACGCCTAGCACTACCTCTGGTCCTACCCCTACCCCTGGTTCTACAGCTCCCCCTACTTATAGGCCCACCCCCATCCCTACCCCAGCCACAGCTCCCACTCCTGGCCCTAGGCCTACTCCGAGGTTTACCTCGACACCCACCCCTTGCTCTATGCCTACCCCAGCACTACGCCTACCGCTCTCACTAGCCCTAGCTCGGGCCCTAGACCAACGCCCATGGCTCCCTCTAGTCCGAGGCCTAGAACTTGCCCGTCGCTGACCAGTACACCTTGCCCTTGTTAGGGTTAGGGTTAGGGTTAGGGTTAGGGTTAGGTTTAGGATTAGGGTTTAGGGTTAGGGTTAGGGTTAGGTTTGGTGTTAGGGTTAGGGTTAGGGTTAGGGTTAGGGTTGGTGTTAGGTTTAGGGTTAGGGTTAGGGTTAGGGTTAGGGTTGGTGTTAGGGTTAGGGTTAGGGTTAGGGTTAGGGTTAGGGTTAGGGTTAGGATTAGGGTTAGGGTTGGTGTTAGGGTTAGGGTTAGGGTTAGGGTTAGTGTTAGAGTTGGTGTTAGGGTTAGGGTTAGGGTTAGGGTTAGGGTTGGTGTTAGGTATAGGGTTAGGGTTGGGGTTAGGGTTAGGGTTAGGGTTGGTGTTAGGGTTAGGGTTAGGGTTAGTGTTAGGGTTAGGGTTAGGGTTAGGATTAGGGTTAGGGTTGGTGTTAGGGTTAGGGTTAGGGTTAGGGTTAGTGTTGGTGTTAGGCATAGGGTTAGGGTTAGGGTTAGGGTTAGGGTTAGGGTTGGTGTTAGGTTTAGGGTTAGGGTTAGGGTTAGGGTTGGTGTTAGGGTTAGGGTTAGGGTTAGGATTAGGGTTAGGGTTAGAGTTAGGGTTAGGGTTAGGGTTGGTGTTAGGGTTAGGGTTAGGGTTAGAGTTAGGGTTAGGGTTAGGGTTAGGGTTGGTGTTTGGGTTAAGGTTAGGGTTAGGGTTAGGGTTGGTGTTAGGGTTAGTGTTTAGGTTAGGGTTAGGGTTGGTGTTAGGTTTAGGGTTAGGGTTAGGGTTAGGGTTAGGGTTGGTGTTAGGGTTAGGGTTAGGGTTATGGTTCGTGTTAGGCATAGGGTTAGGGTTAGGGTTAGGTTTAGGGTTAGGGTTGGTGTTAGGGTTAGGGTTAGGGTTAGGGTTGGTGTTAGGGTTAGGGTTAGGGTTAGGATTAGGGTTAGGGTTGGTGTTAGGGTTAGGGTTAGGGTTAGGGTTAGGGTTGGTGTTAGGGTTAGGGTTAGGGTTAGGGTTAGGGTTAGGGTTAGGGTTGGTGTTAGGGTTAGTGTTAGGGTTAGGGTTAGGGTTGGTGTTAGGTATAGGGTTAGGGTTAGGGTTAGGGTTAGGGTTAGGGTTGGTGTTAGGGTTAGGGTTAGGGTTAGGGTAGTGTTAGGGTTAGGGTTAGGGTTAGGGTTAGGTTACCCCGAGCACTACCCCTCGCCCTAGGCCTACGCCTAGCACTACCTCTGGTCCTACCCCTACCCCTGTCCCTACAGCTCCCCCTACCCATAAGCCCACCCCCATCCCTACCCCTAGCCACAGGTCCCACTCCTGGTCCTAGGCCTACTCCGAGGTTTACCCCGACACCCACCCCTTTCCCTTTGGCTACCCCAGCGCTACGCCTACCTCTCCCACTAGCCCTACCTCGGGCCCTAGACCAACGCCCATGGCTCCTTCTAGTCCGAGGCCTAGAACTTGCCCGTCGCTGACCAGTACACCTTGCCCTTGTTAGGGTTAGGGTTAGGGTTAGGGTTAGGGTTAGGATTAGGGTTTAGGGTTATGGTTAGGGTTAGGGTTGGTGTTAGGGTTAGGGTTAGGGTTAGGGTTAGGGTTGGTGTTAGGTTTAGGGTTAGGGTTAGGGTTAGGGTTACGGTTAGGGTTAGGGTTAGGGTTAGGGTTAGGGTTAGGGTTGGTGTTAGGTATAGGGTTAGGGTTAGGGTTAGGGTTAGGGTTAGGGTTGGTGTTAGGGTTAGGGTTAGGGTTAGGGTTAGGATTAGGGTTAGGGTTGGTGTTAGGGTTAGGGTTAGGGTTAGGGTTACGGTTAGGGTTGGTGTTAGGGTTAGGGTTAGGGTTAGGGTTAGAGTTGGTGTTAGGTATAGGGTTAGGGTTAGGGTTAGGGTTAGGGTTAGGGTTGGTGTTAGGGTAGGGTTCGGGTTAGGGTTAGTGTTCGGGTTAGGGTTAGGGTTAGGGTTAGGATTAGGGTTAGGGTTGGTGTTAGGGTTAGGGTTAGGGTTAGGGTTAGGGTAAGGGTTGGTGTTAGGGTTAGGGTTAGGGTTATAGTTAGGGTTAGTGTTGGTGTTAGGGTTAGGGTTAGGGTTAGGGTTAGGGTTGGTGTTAGGTATAGGGTTAGGTTTAGGGTTAGGGTTAGGGTTAGGGTTGGTGTTAGGGTTAGGGTTAGGTTTAGGGTTAGGGTTAGGTTTAGGATTAGGGTTTAGGGTTAGGGTTAGGGTTAGGTTTGGTGTTAGGGTTAGGGTTAGGGTTAGGATTAGGGTTGGTGTTAGGTTTAGGGTTAGGGTTGGGTTAGGGTTAGGGTTAGGGTTGGTGTTAGTGTTAGGGTTAGGGTTAGGGTTATGGTTAGGGTTAGGGTTAGGGTTGGTGTTAGGGTTAGGGTTAGGGTTAGGGTTAGGGTTGGTGTTAGGGTTAGTGTTTGGGTTAGGGTTAGGGTTGGTGTTAGGTTTAGGGTTAGGGTTAGGGTTAGGGTTAGGGTTGGTGTTAGGGTTAGGGTTAGGGTTATGGTTCGTGTTAGGCATAGGGTTAGTGTTAGGGTTAGGGTTAGGGTTAGGTTTAGGGTTGGTGTTAGGGTTAGGGTTAGGGTTAGGGTTAGGGTTGGTGTTAGGGTTAGGGTTAGGGTTAGGGTTAGGGTTGGTGTTAGGGTTAGGGTTAGGGTTAGGATTAGGGTTAGGGTTGGTGTTAGGGTTAGGGTTAGGGTTAGGGTTAGGTTTGGTGTTAGGGTTAGGGTTAGGGTTAGGGTTAGGGTTGGTGTTAGGTTTAGGGTTAGGGTTAGGGTTAGGGTTAGGGTTGGTGTTAGGGTTAGGGTTAGGGTTAGGGTTAGGGTTAGGGTTAGGGTTAGGATTAGGGTTAGGGTTGGTGTTAGGGTTAGGGTTAGGGTTAGGGTTAGTGTTAGAGTTGGTGTTAGGGTTAGGGTTAGGGTTAGGGTTAGGGTTGGTGTTAGGTATAGAGTTAGGGTTGGGGTTAGGGTTAGGGTTAGGGTTGGTGTTAGGGTTAGGGTTAGGGTTAGTGTTAGGGTTAGGGTTAGGGTTAGGATTAGGGTTAGGGTTGGTGTTAGGGTTAGGTTTAGGGTTAGGGTTAGTGTTGGTGTTAGGCATAGGGTTAGGGTTAGGTTTAGGGTTAGGGTTAGGGTTGGTGTTAGGTTTAGGGTTAGGGTTAGGGTTAGGGTTGGTGTTAGGGTTAGGGTTAGGGTTAGGATTAGGGTTAGGGTTAGAGTTAGGGTTAGGGTTAGCGTTGGTGTTAGGGTTAGGGTTAGGGTTAGAGTTAGGGTTAGGGTTAGGGTTAGGGTTGGTGTTAGGGTTAAGGTTAGGGTTAGGGTTAGGGTTGGTGTTAGGGTTAGTGTTTGGGTTAGGGTTAGGGTTGGTGTTAGCTTTAGGGTTAGGGTTAGGGTTAGGGTTAGGGTTGGTGTTAGGGTTAGGGTTAGGGTTATTGTTCGTGTTAGGCATAGGGTTAGGGTTAGGGTTAGGTTTAGGGTTAGGGTTGGTGTTAGGGTTAGGGTTAGGGTTAGGGTTGGTGTTAGGGTTAGGGTTAGGGTTAGGATTAGGGTTAGGGTTGGTGTTAGGGTTAGGGTTAGGGTTAGGGTTAGGGTTGGTGTTAGGTATAGGGTTAGGGTTAGGGTTAGGGTTAGGGTTAGGGTTGGTGTTAGGGTTAGGGTTAGGGTTAGGGTTAGGGTAGTGTTAGGGTTAGGGTTAGGGTTAGGGTTAGGTTACCCCGAGCACTACCCCTCGCCCTAGGCCTACGCCTAGCACTACCTCTGGTCCTACCCCTACCCCTGTCCCTACAGCTCCCCCTACCCATAAGCCCACCCCCATCCCTACCCCTAGCCACAGGTCCCACTCCTGGTCCTAGGCCTACTCCGAGGTTTACCCCGACACCCACCCCTTTCCCTTTGGCTACCCCAGCGCTACGCCTACCTCTCCCACTAGCCCTACCTCGGGCCCTAGACCAACGCCCATGGCTCCTTCTAGTCCGAGGCCTAGAACTTGCCCGTCGCTGACCAGTACACCTTGCCCTTGTTAGGGTTAGGGTTAGGGTTAGGGTTAGGGTTAGGATTAGGGTTTAGGGTTAGGGTTAGGGTTAGGGTTGGTGTTAGGGTTAGGGTTAGGGTTAGGGTTAGGGTTGGTGTTAGATTTAGGGTTAGGGTTAGGGTTAGGGTTACGGTTAGGGTTAGGGTTAGGGTTAGGGTTAGGGTTAGGGTTGGTGTTAGGTATAGGGTTAGGGTTAGGGTTAGGGTTAGGGTTACGGTTAGGGTTGGTGTTAGGGTTAGGGTTAGGGTTAGGGTTAGAGTTGGTGTTAGGTATAGGGTTAGGGTTAGGGTTAGGGTTAGGGTTAGGGTTGGTGTTAGGGTAGGGTTAGGGTTAGGGTTAGTGTTCGGGTTAGGGTTAGGGTTAGGGTTAGGATTAGGGTTAGGGTTGGTGTTAGGTTTAGGGTTAGGGTTAGGGTTAGGGTAAGGGTTGGTGTTAGGGTTAGGGTTAGGGTTAGGGTTAGGGTTAGTGTTGGTGTTAGGGTTAGGGTTAGGGTTAGGGTTAGGGTTGGTGTTAGGTATAGGGTTAGGTTTAGGGTTAGGGTTAGGGTTAGGGTTGGTGTTAGGGTTAGGGTGAGGGTTAGGGTTAGTGTTAGGGTTAGGGTTAGGTTTAGGGTTAGGGTTAGGTTTAGGATTAGGGTTTAGGGTTAGGGTTAGGGTTAGGTTTGGTGTTAGGGTTAGGGTTAGGGTTAGGGTTAGGGTTGGTGTTAGGTTTAGGGTTAGGGTTAGGGTTAGGGTTAGGGTTAGGGTTGGTGTTAGTGTTAGGGTTAGGGTTAGGGTTATGGTTAGGGTTAGGGTTAGGGTTGGTGTTAGGGTTAGGGTTAGGGTTAGTGTTGGTGTTAGGGTTAGGGTTAGGGTTATGGTTCGTGTTAGGCATAGGGTTAGTGTTAGGGTTAGGGTTAGGGTTAGGTTTAGGGTTGGTGTTAGGGTTAGGGTTAGGGTTAGGGTTAGGGTTGGTGTTAGGGTTAGGGTTAGGGTTAGGGTTAGGGTTGGTGTTAGGGTTAGGGTTAGGGTTAGGATTAGGGTTAGGGTTGGTGTTAGGGTTAGGGTTAGGGTTAGGGTTGGTGTTAGGGTTAGGGTTAGGGTTAGGGTTAGGGTTAGTGTTAGGGTTGGTGTTAGGGTTAGGGTTAGAGTTAGGATTAGTGTTAGGGTTAGGGTTAGGGTTAGGGTTAGGTTACCCCGAGAACTACCCCTCGCCCTAGGCCTACGCCTAGCACTACCTCTGTTCCTACCCCTACCCCTGGCCCTACAGCTCCCCCTACTTATAGGACCACCCCCATCCCTACCCCTAGCACAACTCCAACCTCTGGCCCAAAGCCTACTCCGAGGTTTACCCCGACACCCACCCCTTGCCCTATGCCTACCCCAGTGCTACGCCTACCACTCCCACTAGCCCTAGCTCGGGCCCTAGTCCAACGCCCAGTGCTCACTCTGTCCGAAGCCTAGCACTTGCCCGTCTCCGACCAGTACACCTTGCCTACCAATAGCCAGAACACTAACCCGTGTCCTACGAAATCACCCTGGACCCACCCTTACCACACCCTAATCCAGCCCTACACCCGTTCCGAGTCCTAAGACTAAACGTAGCCCTCCCGTGACACCTACCCCTAGCCCTCGGCCAACCCCTACCACTACCACTAGTCCTAGGCCTAACATGAGCCCTAACCCTAACACTGCCCGTGGGCCTCTGCCAACCACTAGCCCTTCACCTAACCCTACCACGAGCACTACCCCTCGCCCTAGGCTTACGCCTAGCACTACCTCTGGTCCTACCCCTACCCCTGGTTCTACAGCTCCCCCTACCCATAGGCCCACCCCCAACCCTACCACTAGCCACAGCTCCCACTCCTGGCCCTAGCCCTACTCCGAGGTTTACCTCGACACCCACCCCTTGCCCTATGCCTACCCCAGCGCTACGCCTACCGCTCTCACTAGCCCTAGCTCGGGCCCTAGACCAACGCCCATGGCTCCCTCTAGTCCGAGGCCTAGAACTTGCCCGTCGCTGACCAGTACACCTTGCCCTTGTTAGGGTTAGCCTTAGGGTTAGGGTTAGGGTTAGGATTAGGGTTTAGGGTTAGGGTTAGGTTTAGGGTTAGGGTTGGTGTTAGGTTTCGGGTTAGGGTTAAGGTTAGGGTTAGGGTTAGGGTTGGTGTTAGGGTTAGGGTTAGGTTTAGGGTTAGGGTTAGGGTTAGGATTAGGGTTGGGGTTGGTGTTAGGGTTAGGGTTAGGGTTAGGGTTAGGGTTAGGGTTGGTGTTAGGGTTAGGTTTAGGGTTAGGGTTGGTGTTAGGTATAGGGTTAGGGTTAGGGTTAGGGTTAGGATTAGGGTTGGTGTTAGGGTTATGGTTAGGGTTAGGGTTAGGTTTGGTGTTAGGGTTAGTGTTAGGGTTAGGATTAGGGTTAGGGTTGGTGTTAGGGTTAGGGTTAGGGTTGGTGTTAGGGATAGGGTTAGGTTTAGGGTTAGGGTTAGGGTTGGTGTTAGGGTTAGGGTTAGGGTTAGGGTTAGGTTTGGTGTTAGGTATAGGGATAGGGTTAGGGTTAGGGTTAGGGTTAGGGTTAGGGTTGGTGTTAGGGTTAGGGTTAGGGTTAGGGTTAGTGTTAGTTTTAGGGTTAGGGTTAGGGTTAGGTTACCTCGAGCACTACCCCTCGCCCTAGGCCTACGCCTAGCACTACCTCTGGTCCTACCCTACCCCTGTCCCTACAGCTCCTCCTACCCATAGGCCCACCCCCATCCCTACCCCTAGCCACAGCTCCCAGTCCTGGTCCTAGGCCTACTCCGAGGTTTACCCCGACACCCACCCCTTGCCCTTTGCCTACCCCAGCGCTACGCCTACAGCTCCCACTAGCCCTACCTCGGGCCCTAGACCAACGCCCAGTGCTCACTCTAGTCCGAAGCCTAGCACTTGCCCGTCGCCAACTGGTACACCTTGCCCTACCGATAGCCAGAGCACTAACCCGTGTCATACGAAATCACCCTGGACCCATCATTAGCCACACCCTAATCCAGCCCTACATCCGTTCGGAGTCCTATGACTACCCAGAGCTCTCCCGTGACAGTTACCCCTAGCCCTCGCCCATCCCCTACCACTACCACTAGTCCTAGGCCTAACATGGGCCCTAAACCTAACACTGCCCTTAGGCCTCTGCCAACCACTAGCCCTTCATCTAACCCTACCCCGAGCACTACGCCTCGCCCTAGGCTTACGCCTAGCACTACCTCTGGTCCTACCCCTACCCCTGGCCCTACAGCTCCCCCTACTTATAGGCCCACCCCCATCCCTACCCCTAGCCACAACTCCAACCTCTGGCCCAAAGCCTACTCCGAGGTTTACCCCGACACGCACCCCTTGCCCTATGCCTAACCCAGTGCTACGCCTACCGATCCCACTAGCCCTAGCTCATGCCCTAGACCAACGCCCAGTGCTCCGTATAGTCCGAGGCCTACCACCTGCCCGACGCCGACCAGTACACCTTGCCCTACCGTTACCCAGAGCACTAACCCGTGTCCTACGAAATCACACTGGACTCACCCTTACCACACCCTAATGCAGCCCTACACCCGTTTTGAGTCCTAGGACTACCCGGAGCCCTCCCGTGACACCTATCCCTAGCCCTCGGCCAACCCCTAACACTACCACTAGTCCTAGGCCTAACATGAGCCCTAAGACTAACACTGCCCGTGGGCATCAGCCAACCACAAGCCCTTCACCTAACCCTACCCAGAGCACTACCCCTCGCCCTAGGCTAACGCCTAGCACTACCTCTGGTCCTACCGCTTCCCCTGGCCCTACAGCTCCCCCCACTTATAGGCCCACCCCCATCCCTACCCCTAGCCACAACTCCAACTCCTGGCCCAAAGCCTACCCCGAGGTTTACCCCAACAGCCACCATTTGCCCTATGCCTACCCCAGTGCTACGCCTAACGCTCCCACTAGCCCTAGCTCGGGCCCTAGACCAACGCCCAGTGCTCCCTCTAGTCAGAGGCCTACCACTTGCCCGACGCCGACCAGTACACCTTGCCCTTTTTAGGGTTAGGGTTAGGGTTAGGGTTAGGGTTAGGGTTAGGATTAGGGTTTAGGGTTAGGGTTAGGGTTAGGGTTGGTGTTAGGGTTAGGGTTAGGGTTAGGGTTATGATTAGTGTTAGGATTGGTGTTAGGGTTAGGGTTAGGGTTAGGGTTGGTGTTAGGGTTAGGGTTAGGGATAGGGTTAGGATTAGAGTTAGGGTTGGTGTTAGGGTTAGGGTTAGGGTTAGGGTTGGTGTTAGGGTTAGAGTTAGGGTTAGGGTTAGGGTTGGTGTTAGGTATAGGGTTAGGGTTAGGGTTAGGGTTAGGGTTAGGGTTGGTGTTAGGGTTAGGGTTAGGGTTAGGGTTAGGATTAGAGTTAGGGTTGGTGTTAGGGTTAGGGTTAGGGTTAGGGTTGGTGTTAGGGTTAGAGTTAGGGTTAGGGTTAGGGTTGGTGTTAGGTATAGGGTTAGGGTTAGGGTTAGGGTTAGGGTTAGGGTTGGTGTTAGGGTTAGGGTTAGGGTTAGGGTTAGTGTTAGGGTTAGGGTTAGGGTTAGGGTTAGGATTAGGGTTAGGGTTGGTGTTAGGGTTAGGGTTAGGGTTAGGGTTAGGGTTCGTGTTAGGCATAGGTTTAGGGTTAGGGTTAGGGTTAGGGTTAGGGTTGGTGTTAGGGTTAGGGTTAGGGTTAGGGTTGGTGTTAGTGTTAGGGTTAGGGTTAGGATTAGGGTTAGGGTTGGTGTTAGGGTTAGGGTTAGGGTTAGGTTTAGGGTTGGTGTTAGGGTTAGGGTTAGGGTTAGGGTTAGGGTTAGGGTTAGGGTTGGTGTTAGGGTTAGGGTTAGGGTTAGGGTTAGGGTTGGTGTTAGGGTTAGGGTTAGGGTTAGGGTTAGGGTTAGGGTTAGGGTTAGGTTTAGGATTAGGGTTTAGGGTTAGGGTTAGGGTTAGGTTTGGTGTTAGGGTTAGGGTTAGGGTTAGGGTTGGTGTTAGGTTTAGGGTTAGGGTTAGGGTTAGGGTTAGGGTTAGGGTTGGTGTTAGGGTTAGGGTTAGGGTTAGGGTTAGGGTTAGGGTTAGGGTTAGGGTTAAAATTAGGGTTAGGGTTGGTGTTAGGGTTAGGGTTAGGGTTAAGGTTAGTGTTAGGGTTGGTGTTAGGGTTAGGGTTAGGGTTAGGGTTAGGGTTGGTGTTAGGTATAGGGTTAGGGTTAGGTTTAGGGTTAGGGTTAGGGTTGGTTTTAGGGTTAGGGTTAGGGTTAGGGTTAGTGCTAGGGTTAGGGTTAGGGTTAGGGTTAGGATTAGGGTTAGGGTTGGTGTTAGGGTTAGGGTTAGGGTTAGGGTTAGTGTTGGTGTTAGGCATAGGGTTAGGGTTAGGGTTAGGGTTAGGGTTAGGGTTGGTGTTAGGTTTAGGGTTAGGGTTAGGGTTAGGGTTGGTGTTAGGGTTAGGGTTAGGGTTAGGATTAGGGTTATGGTTGGTGTTAGGGTTAGGGTTAGGGTTAGGGTTAGGGTTGGTGTTAGGGTTAGGGTTAGGGTTAGAGTTAGGGTTAGGGTTAGGGTTAGGGTTGGTGTTAGGGTTAGGGTTAGGGTTAGGGTTAGGGTTGGTGTTAGGGTTAGTGTTTGGGTTAGGGTTAGGGTTGGTGTTAGGTTTAGGGTTAGCGTTAGGGTTAGGGTTGGTGTTAGGGTTAGGGTTATGGTTATGGTTCGTGTTAGGCATAGGGTTAGGGTTAGGGTTAGGGTTAGGGTTGGTGTTAGGGTTAGGGTTAGGGTTAGGGTTAGGGTTGGTGTTAGGGTTAGGGTTAGGGTTAGGATTAGGGTTAGGGTTGGTGTTAGGGTTAGGGTTAGGGTTAGGGTTAGGGTTGGTGTTAGGGTTAGGGTTAGGGTTAGGGTTAGTGTTAGGGTTGTGTTAGGGTTAGGGTTAGAGTTAGGATTAGTGTTAGGGTTAGGGTTAGGGTTAGGGTTAGGTTACCCCGAGAACTACCCCTCGCCCTAGGCCTACGCCTAGCACTACCTCTGGTCCTACCCCTACCCCTGGCCCTACAGCTCCCCCTACTTATAGGACCACCCCCATCCCTACCCCTAGCCACAACTCCAACCTCTGGCCCAAAGCCTACTCCGAGGTTTACCCCGACACCCACCCCTTGCCCTATGCCTACCCCAGTGCTACGCCTACCACTCCCACTAGCCCTAGCTCGGGCCCTAGTCCAACGCCCAGTGCTCACTCTAGTCCGAAGCCTAGCACTTGCCCGTCTCCGACCAGTACACCTTGCCTACCAATAGCCAGAACACTAACCCGTGTCCTACGAAATCACCCTGGACCCACCCTTACCACACCCTAATCCAGCCCTACACCCGTTCCGAGTCCTAAGACTAAACGTAGCCCTCCCGTGACACCTACCCCTAGCCCTCGGCCAACCCCTACCACTACCACTAGTCCTAGGCCTAACATGAGCCCTAACCCTAACACTGCCCGTGGGCCTCTGCCAACCACTAGCCCTTCACCTAACCCTACCACGAGCACTACCCCTCGCCCTAGGCTTACGCCTAGCACTACCTCTGGTCCTACCCCTACCCCTGGTTCTACAGCTCCCCCTACTTATAGGCCCACCCCCATCCCTACCCCAGCCACAGCTCCCACTCCTGGCCCTAGGCCTACTCCGAGGTTTACCTCGACACCCACCCCTTGCTCTATGCCTACCCCAGCACTACGCCTACCGCTCTCACTAGCCCTAGCTCGGGCCCTAGACCAACGCCCATGGCTCCCTCTAGTCCGAGGCCTAGAACTTGCCCGTCGCTGACCAGTACACCTTGCCCTTGTTAGGGTTAGGGTTAGGGTTAGGGTTAGGGTTAGGTTTAGGATTAGGGTTTAGGGTTAGGGTTAGGGTTAGGTTTGGTGTTAGGGTTAGGGTTAGGGTTAGGGTTAGGGTTGGTGTTAGGTTTAGGGTTAGGGTTAGGGTTAGGGTTAGGGTTGGTGTTAGGGTTAGGGTTAGGGTTAGGGTTAGGGTTAGGGTTAGGGTTAGGAATAGGGTTAGGGTTGGTGTTAGGGTTAGGGTTAGGGTTAGGGTTAGTGTTAGAGTTGGTGTTAGGGTTAGGGTTAGGGTTAGGGTTAGGGTTGGTGTTAGGTATAGGGTTAGGGTTGGGGTTAGGGTTAGGGTTAGGGTTGGTGTTAGGGTTAGGGTTAGGGTTAGTGTTAGGGTTAGGGTTAGGGTTAGGATTAGGGTTAGGGTTGGTGTTAGGGTTAGGGTTAGGGTTAGGGTTAGTGTTGGTGTTAGGCATAGGGTTAGGGTTAGGGTTAGGGTTAGAGTTGGTGTTAGGTTTAGGGTTAGGGTTAGGGTTAGGGTTGGTGTTAGGGTTAGGGTTAGGGTTAGGATTAGGGTTAGGGTTAGATTTAGGGTTAGGGTTAGGGTTGGTGTTAGGGTTAGGGTTAGGGTTAGAGTTAGGGTTAGGGTTAGGGTTAGGGTTGGTGTTAGGGTTAAGGTTAGGGTTAGGGTTAGGGTTGGTGTTAGGGTTAGTGTTTGGGTTAGGGTTAGGGTTGGTGTTAGGTTTAGGGTTAGGGTTAGGGTTAGGGTTAGGGTTGGTGTTAGGGTTAGGGTTAGGGTTATGGTTCGTGTTAGGCATAGGGTTAGGGTTAGGGTTAGGTTTAGGGTTAGGGTTGGTGTTAGGGTTAGGGTTAGGGTTAGGGTTGGTGTTAGGGTTAGGGTTAGGGTTAGGATTAGGGTTAGGGTTGGTGTTAGGGTTAGGGTTAGGGTTAGGGTTAGGGTTGGTGTTAGGGTTAGGGTTAGGGTTAGGGTTAGGGTTAGGGTTAGGGTTGGTGTTAGGGTTAGTGTTAGGGTTAGGGTTAGGGTTGGTGTTAGGTATAGGGTTAGGGTTAGGGTTAGGGTTAGGGTTAGGGTTGGTGTTAGGGTTAGGGTTAGGGTTAGGGTAGTGTTAGGGTTAGGGTTAGGGTTAGGGTTAGGTTACCCCGAGCACTACCCCTCGCCCTAGGCCTACGCCTAGCACTACCTCTGGTCCTACTCCTACCCCTGTCCCTACAGCTCCCCCTACCCATAAGCCCACCCCCATCCCTACCCCTAGTTACAGGTCCCACTCCTGGTCCTAGGCCTACTCCGAGGTTTACCCCGACACCCACCCCTTTCCCTTTGTCTACCCCAGCGCTACGCCTACCTCTCCCACTAGCCCTACCTCGGGCCCTAGACCAACGCCCATGGCTCCTTCTAGTCCGAGGCCTAGAACTTGCCCGTCGCTTACCAGTACACCTTGCCCTTGTTAGGGTTAGGGTTAGGGTTAGGGTTAGGGTTAGGATTAGGGTTTAGGGTTAGGGTTAGGGTTAGGGTTGGTGTTAGGGTTATGGTTAGGGTTAGGGTTAGGGTTGGTGTTAGGTTTAGGGTTAGGGTTAGGGTTAGGGTTACGGTTAGGGTTAGGGTTAGGGTTAGGGTTAGGGTTAGGGTTGGTGTTAGGTATAGGGTTAGGGTTAGGGTTAGGGTTGGTGTTAGGGTTAAGGTTAGGGTTAGGGTAGTGTTAAGGTTAGGGTTAGGGTTAGGGTTAGGTTACCCCGTGCACTACCCCTCGCCCTAGGCCTACGCCTAGCACTACCTCTGGTCCTACCCCTACCCCTGTCCCTACAGCTCCCCCTACCCATAGGCCCACCCCCATCCCTACCCCTAGCCACAGCTCCCACTCCTGGTCCTAGGCCTACTCCGAGGTTTACCCCGATACCCACCCCTTGCCCTTTGCCTACCCCAGCGCTACGCCTACCTCTCCCACTAACCCTACCTCGGGCCCTAGACCAACGCCCATGGCTTTTTCTAGTCCGAGGCCTAGAACTTGCCCGTCGCTGACCAGTACACCTTGCCCTTGTTAGGGTTAGGGTTAGGGTTAGGGTTAGGGTTAGGGTTAGGATTAGGGTTTAGGGTTAGGGTTAGGGTTAGGGTTGGTGTTAGGGTTAGGGTTAGGGTTAAAGTTAGGGTTGGTGTTAGGTTTAGGGTTAGGGTTAGGGTTAGGGTTACGGTTAGGGTAAGGGTTAGGGTTAGGGTTAGGGTTATGGTTGGTGTTAGGTATAGGGTTAGGGTTAGGGTTAGGGTTAGGGTTGGTGTTAGGGTTAGGGTTAGGGTTGGGTTAGTGTTAGGGTTAGGGTTAGGGTTAGGGTTAGGATTAGGGTTAGGGTTGGTGTTAGGGTTAGGGTTAGGTTTAGGGTTAGGGTTCGTGTTAGGCATAGGGTTAGGGTTAGGGTTAGGGTTAGGGTTGGTGTTAGGGTTAGGGTTAGGGTTAGGGTTAGGGTTGGTGTTAGGGTTAGGGTTAGGGTTAGGATTAGGGTTAGTGTTGGTGTTAGGGATAGGGTTAGGGTTAGGGTTGGTGTAAGGGTTAGGGTTAGGGTTAGGATTAGTGTTAGGGTTAGGGTTAGGATTAGGGTTAGGGTTGGTGTTAGGGTTAGGGTTAGGGTTAGGGTTCGTGTTAGGCATAGGGTGAGGGTTAGGGTTAGGGTTAGGGTTGGTGTTAGGGTTAGGGTTAGGGTTAGGGTTGGTGTTAGGGTTAGGGCTAGGGTTAGGATTAGGGTTAGGGTTGGTGTTAGGGTTAGGGTTAGGGTTAGGGTTAGGGTTGGTGTTAGGTTTAGGGTTAGGGTTAGGGTTAGGGTTAGTGTTAGGGTTGGTGTTAGGGTTAGGGTTAGGGATAGGATTAGTGTTAGGGTTAGGGTTAGGGTTAGGGTTAGGTTACCCCGAGCACTACCCCTCGCCATAGGCCTACGCCTAGCACTACCTCTGGTCCTACCACTACCCCTGTTCCTACATCTCCCCCTACCCATAGGCCCACCCCCATCCCTACCCCTAGCCACAGCTCCCACTCCTGGTCCTAGGCCTACTCCGAGGTTTACCCCGACACCCACCCCTTGCCCTATGCCTACCCCAGTGCTACGCCTACCGCTCCCACTAGCCCTAGCTCGGGCCCTAGTCCAACACCCAGTGCTCACTCTAGTCTGACCTAGCACTTGCCCGTCTCCGACCAGTACACCTTGCCTACCAATAGCCAGAACACTAACCCGTGTCCTACGAAATCACCCTGGACCCACACTTACCACACCCTAATCCAGCCCTACACCCGTTCCGAGTCCTAGGACTACTCGGAGCCCTCCCGTGACACCTACCCCTAACCCTCGGCCAACCCCTACCACTACCACTAGTCCTAGGCCTAACATGAGCCCTAACCGTAACACTGCCCGTGGGCCTCTGCCAACCACTAGCCCTTCACCTAACCCTACCCCGAGCACTACCCCTCGCCCTAGGCTTACGCCTAGCACTACCTCTGGTCCTACCCCTACCCCTGGTTCTACAGCTCCCCCTACTTATAGGACCACCCGCATCCCTACCCCTAGCCACAGCTCCCACTCCTGGCCCTAGCCCACTCCGAGGTTTACCTCGACACCCACCCCTTGCTCAATACTACCCCAGCGCTACGCCTACCGCTCTCACTAGCCCTAGCTCGGGCCCTAGACCAACGCCCATGGCTCCCTCTAGTCCGAGGCCTAGAACTTGCCCGTCGCTGACCAGTACACCTTGCCCTTGTTAGGGTTAGGGTTAGGGTTAGGGTTAGGGTTAGGGTTAGGGTTAGGTTTAGGATTAGGGTTTAGGGTTAGGGTTAGGGTTAGGTTTGGTGTTAGGGTTAGGGTTAGGGTTAGGGTTTGGGTTGGTGTTAGGTTTAGGGTTAGGGTTAGGTTTAGTGTTAGGGTTAGGGTTGGTGTTAGGGTTAGGGTTAGGGTTAGGGTTAGGGTTAGGGTTAGGGTTAGGGTTAGGATTAGGGTTAGGGTTGGTGTTAGGGTTAGGGTTAGGGTTAGGGTTACGGTTAGGGTTGGTGTTAGGGTTAGGGTTAGGGTTAGGTTTGGTGTTAGGGTAGGGTTAGGGTTAGGGTTAGGGTTAGGGTTAGGGTTGGTGTTAGGGTTAGGGTTAGGGTTAGGGTTAGGGTTGGTGTTAGGTATAGGGTTAGGGTTAGGGTTAGGGTTAGGGTTAGGGTTAGGGTTGGTGTTAGGGTTAGGGTTAGGGTTAGGGTTAGTGTTAGGGTTAGGGTTAGGGTTAGGGTTAGGTTTAGGTTACCCCGAGCACTACCCCTCGCCCTAGGCCTACGCCTAGCACTACCTCTGGTCCTACCCCTACCCCTGTCCCTACAGCTCCCCCTACCCATAGGCCCACCCCCATCCCTACCCCTAGCCACAGCTCCCACTCCTGGTCCTAGGCCTACTCCGAGGTTTACCCCGACACCCACCCCTTGCCCTTTGCCTACCCCAGCGCTACGCCTACCGCTCCCACTAGTCCTACCTCGGGCCCTAGACCAACGCCCAGTGCTCACTCTAGTCCGAAGCCTAGCACTTGCCCGTCGCCAACCGGTATACCTTGCCCTACCTATAGCCAGAGCACTAACCCGTGTCCTACGAAATCACCCTGGACCCACCATTAGCCACACCCTAATCAGCCCTACATCCGTTCGGAGTCCTAGGACTACCCGGAGCCATTTCGTGACACCTACCCCTATTCCTCGGCCAACCCCTACCACTACCACTAGTCCTAGGCTTAACATGAGCCCTAACCCTAACACTGCCCGTGGGCCTCTGCCAAACACTAGCCCTTCAACTAACCCTACCCCGAGCACTACCCCTCGCCCTAGGCCTACGCCTAGCACTACCTCTGGTCCTACCACTACCCCTGGCCCTACAGCTCCCCCTACCCATAGGCCCACCCCCAACCCTACCACTATCCACAGCTCCCACTCCTGGCCCTAGGCCTACTCCGAGGTTTACCTCGACACCCACCCCTTGCCCTATGCCTACCCCAGCGCTACGCCTACCGCTCTCACTAGCCCTAGCTCGGGCCCTAGACCAACGCCCATGGCTCCTTCTAGTCCGAGGCCTAGAGCTTGCCCGTCGCTGACCAGTACACCTTGCCCTTGTTAGGGTTAGGGTTAGGGTTAGGGTTAGGGTTAGGGTTAGGATTAGGGTTTAGGGTTAGGGTTAGGGTTAGGGTTGATGTTAAGGTTAGGGTTAGGGTTAAGGTTAGGGTTGGTGTTAGGTTTAGGGTTAGGGTTAGGGTTAGGGTTATGGTTAAGGTTAGGGTTAGGGTTAGGGTTAGGGTTAGGTTTGGTGTTAGGTATAGGGTTAGGGTTAGGGTTAGGATTGGTGTTAGGGTTAGGGTTAGGGTTAGGGTTAGGGTTAGTGTTAGGGTTAGGGTTAGTGTTAGGGTTAGGATTAGGGTTAGGGTTGGTGTTAGGGTTAGGGTTAGGTTTAGGGTTAGGGTTCGTGTTAGGCATAGGGTTAGGGTTAGGGTTAGGGTTAGGGTTAGGGTTGGTGTTAGGGTTAGGGTTAGGGTTGGGGTTAGGGTTGGTGTTAGGGTTAGGGTTAGGGTTAGGATTAGGGTTAGGGTTGGTGTTAGGGTTAGGGTTAGAGTTGGTGTTAGGTATAGGGTTAGGGTTAGGGTTAGGGTTAGGGTTAGGGTTGGTGTTAGGGTTAGGGTTAGGGTTAGGGTAGTGTTAGGGTTAGGGTTAGGGTTAGGGTTAGGTTACCCCGAGCACTACCCCTCGCCCTAGGCCTACGCCTAGCACTACCTCTGGTCCTACCCCTACCCCTGTCCCTACAGCTCCCCCTACCCATAAGCCCACCCCCATCCCTACCCCTAGTTACAGGTCCCACTCCTGGTCCTAGGCCTACTCGGAGGTTTACCCCGACACCCACCCCTTTCCCTTTGTCTACCCCAGCGCTACGCCTACCTCTCCCACTAGCCCTACCTCGGGCCGTAGACCAACGCCCAAGGCTCCTTCTAGTCCGAGGCCTAGAACTTGCCCGTCGCTGACCAGTACACCTTGCCCTTGTTAGGGTTAGGGTTAGGGTTAGGGTTAGGGTTAGGATTAGGGTTTAGGGTTAGGGTTAGGGTTAGGGTTGGTGTTAGGGTTATGGTTAGGGTTAGGGTTAGGGTTGGTGTTAGGTTTAGGGTTAGGGTTAGGGTTAGGGTTACGGTTAGGGTTAGGGTTAGGGTTAGGGTTAGGGTTAGGGTTGGTGTTAGGTATAGGGTTAGGGTTAGGGTTAGGGTTGGTGTTAGGGTTAAGGTTAGGGTTAGGGTAGTGTTAAGGTTAGGGTTAGGGTTAGGGTTAGGTTACCCCGTGCACTACCCCTCGCCCTAGGCCTAAGCCTAGCACTACCTCTGGTCCTACCCCTACCCCTGTCCCTACAGCTCCCCCTACCCATAGGCCCACCCCCATCCCTACCCCTAGCCACAGCTCCCACTCCTGGTCCTAGGCCTACTCCGAGGTTTACCCCGATACCCACCCCTTGCCCTTTGCCTACCCCAGCGCTACGCCTACCTCTCCCACTAACCCTACCTCGGGCCCTAGACCAACGCCCATGGCTCCTTCTAGTCCGAGGCCTAGAACTTGCCCGTCGCTGACCAGTACACCTTGCCCTTGTTAGGGTTAGGGTTAGGGTTAGGGTTAGGGTTAGGGTTAGGATTAGGGTTTAGGGTTAGGGTTAGGGTTAGGGTTGGTGTTAGGGTTAGGGTTAGGGTTAAAGTTAGGGTTGGTGTTAGGTTTAGGGTTAGGGTTAGGGTTAGGGTTACGGTTAGGGTAAGGGTTAGGGTTAGGGTTAGGGTTATGGTTGGTGTTAGGTATAGGGTTAGGGTTAGGGTTAGGGTTAGGGTTAGGGTTGGTGTTAGGGTTAGGGTTAGGGTTGGGTTAGTGTTAGGGTTAGGGTTAGGGTTAGGGTTAGGATTAGGGTTAGGGTTGGTGTTAGGTTTAGGGTTAGGTTTAGAATTAGGGTTCCTGTTAGGCATAGGGTTAGGGTTAGGGTTAGGGTTAGGGTTGGTGTTAGGGTTAGGGTTAGGGTTAGGGTTAGGATTAGGGTTAGTGTTGGTGTTAGGGATAGGGTTAGGGTTAGGGTTGGTGTAAGGGTTAGGGTTAGGGTTAGGATTAGTGTTAGGGTTAGGGTTAGGATTAGGATTAGGGTTAGGGTTGGTGTTAGGGTTAGGGTTAGGGTTAGGGTTCGTGTTAGGCATAGGGTGAGGGTTAGGGTTAGGGTTAGGGTTGGTGTTAGGGTTAGGGTTAGGGTTAGGGTTGGTGTTAGGGTTAGGGTTAGGGTTAGGATTAGGGTTAGGGTTGGTGTTAGGGTTAGGGTTAGGGTTAGGGTTAGGGTTGGTGTTAGGGTTAGGGTTAGGGTTAGGGTTAGGGTTAGTGTTAGGGTTGGTGTTAGGGTTAGGGTTAGGGATAGGATTAGTGTTAGGGTTAGGGTTAGGGTTAGGGTTAGGTTACCCCGAGCACTACCCCTCGCCATAGGCCTACGCCTAGCACTACCTCTGGTCCTACCACTACCCCTGTTCCTACAGCTCCCCCTACCCATAGGCCCACCCCCATCCCTACCCCTAGCCACAGCTCCCACTCCTGGTCCTAGGCCTACTCCGAGGTTTACCCCGACACCCACCCCTTGCCCTATGCCTACCCCAGTGCTACGCCTACCGCTCCCACTAGCCCTAGCTCGGGCCCTAGTCCAACACCCAGTGCTCACTCTAGTCTGACCTAGCACTTGCCCGTCTCCGACCAGTACACCTTGCCTACCAATAGCCAGAACACTAACCCGTGTCCTACGAAATCACCCTGGACCCACACTTACCACACCCTAATCCAGCCCTACACCCGTTCCGAGTCCTAGGACTACTCGGAGCCCTCCCGTGACACCTACCCCTAGCCCTCGGCCAACCCCTACCACTACCACTAGTCCTAGGCCTAACATGAGCCCTAACCCTAACACTGCCCGTGGGCCTCTGCCAACCACTAGCCCTTCACCTAACCCTACCCCGAGCACTACCCCTCGCCCTAGGCTTACGCCTAGCACTACCTCTGGTCCTACCCCTACCCCTGGTTCTACAGCTCCCCCTACTTATAGGACCACCCGCATCCCTACCCCTAGCCACAGCTCCCACTCCTGGCCCTAGCCCACTCCGAGGTTTACCTCGACACCCACCCCTTGCTCAATACTACCCCAGCGCTACGCCTACCGCTCTCACTAGCCCTAGCTCGGGCCCTAGACCAACGCCCATGGCTCCCTCTAGTCCGAGGCCTAGAACTTGCCCGTCGCTGACCAGTACACCTTGCCCTTGTTAGGGTTAGGGTTAGGGTTAGGGTTAGGGTTAGGGTTAGGGTTAGGTTTAGGATTAGGGTTTAGGGTTAGGGTTAGGGTTAGGTTTGGTGTTAGGGTTAGGGTTAGGGTTAGGGTTTGGGTTGGTGTTAGGTTTAGGGTTAGGGTTAGGTTTAGTGTTAGGGTTAGGGTTGGTGTTAGGGTTAGGGTTAGGGTTAGGGTTAGGGTTAGGGTTAGGGTTAGGGTTAGGATTAGGGTTAGGGTTGGTGTTAGGGTTAGGGTTAGGGTTAGGGTTACGGTTAGGGTTGGTGTTAGGGTTAGGGTTAGGGTTAGGGTTAGAGTTGGTGTTAGGTATAGGGTTAGGGTTAGGGTTAGGGTTAGGGTTGGTGTTAGGGTAGGGTTAGGGTTAGGGTTAGGGTTAGGGTTAGGGTTGGTGTTAGGGTTAGGGTTAGGGTTAGGGTTGGTGTTAGGTATAGGGTTAGGGTTAGGGTTAGGGTTAGGGTTAGGGTTAGGGTTGGTGTTAGGGTTAGGGTTAGGGTTAGGGTTAGTGTTAGGGTTAGGGTTAGGGTTAGGGTTAGGTTTAGGTTACCCCGAGCACTACCCCTCGCCCTAGGCCTACGCCTAGCACTACCTCTGGTCCTACCCCTACCCCTGTCCCTACAGCTCCCCCTACCCATAGGCCCACCCCCATCCCTACCCCTAGCCACAGCTCCCACTCCTGGTCCTAGGCCTACTCCGAGGTTTACCCCGACACCCACCCCTTGCCCTTTGCCTACCCCAGCGCTACGCCTACCGCTCCCACTAGTCCTACCTCGGGCCCTAGACCAACGCCCAGTGCTCACTCTAGTCCGAAGCCTAGCACTTGCCCGTCGCCAACCGGTATACCTTGCCCTACCTATAGCCAGAGCACTAACCCGTGTCCTACGAAATCACCCTGGACCCACCATTAGCCACACCCTAATCAGTCCTACATCCGTTCGGAGTCCTAGGACTACCCGGAGCCATTTCGTGACACCTACCCCTATTCCTCGGCCAACCCCTACCACTACCACTAGTCCTAGGCTTAACATGAGCCCTAACCCTAACACTGCCCGTGGGCCTCTGCCAAACACTAGCCCTTCAACTAACCCTACCCCGAGCACTATCCCTCGCCCTAGGCCTACGCCTAGCACTACCTCTGGTCCTACCACTACCCCTGGCCCTACAGCTCCCCCTACCCATAGGCCCACCCCCAACCCTACCACTATCCACAGCTCCCACTCCTGGCCCTAGGCCTACTCCGAGGTTTACCTCGACACCCACCCCTTGCCCTATGCCTACCCCAGCGCTACGCCTACCGCTCTCACTAGCCCTAGCTCGGGCCCTAGACCAACGCCCATGGCTCCTTCTAGTCCGAGGCCTAGAGCTTGCCCGTCGCTGACCAGTACACCTTGCCCTTGTTAGGGTTAGGGTTAGGGTTAGGGTTAGGGTTAGGGTTAGGATTAGGGTTTAGGGTTAGGGTTAGGGTTAGGGTTGATGTTAAGGTTAGGGTTAGGGTTAAGGTTAGGGTTGGTGTTAGGTTTAGGGTTAGGGTTAGGGTTAGGGTTACGGTTAAGGTTAGGGTTAGGGTTAGGGTTAGGGTTAGGTTTGGTGTTAGGTATAGGGTTAGGGTTAGGGTTAGGATTGGTGTTAGGGTTAGGGTTAGGGTTAGGGTTAGGGTTAGTGTTAGGGTTAGGGTTAGTGTTAGGGTTAGGATTAGGGTTAGGGTTGGTGTTAGGGTTAGGGTTAGGTTTAGGGTTAGGGTTCGTGTTAGGCATAGGGTTAGGGTTAGGGTTAGGGTTAGGGTTGGAGTTAGGGTTAGGGTTAGGGTTGGGGTTAGGGTTGGTGTTAGGGTTAGGGTTAGGGTTAGGATTAGGGTTAGGGTTGGTGTTAGGGTTAGGGTTAGAGTTGGTGTTAGGGTTAGGGTTAGGGTTAGGGTTAGGGTTAGGGTTAGGGTTCGTGTTAGGCATAGGGTGAGGGTTAGGGTTAGGGTTAGGGTTGGTGTTAGGGTTAGGGTGAGGGTTAGTGTTGGTGTTAGGGTTAGGGTTAGGGTTAGGGTTAGGGTTAGGATTAGGGTTAGGGTTGGTGTTAGGGTTAGGGTTAGGGTTAGGGTTAGGGTTAGGGTTCGTGTTAGGCATAGGGTGAGGGTTAGGGCTAGGGTTAGGGTTAGGGTTGGTGTTAGGGTTAGGGTTAGGGTTAGTGTTGGTGTTAGGGTTAGGGTTAGGGTTAGGATTAGGGTTAGGGTTTGTGTTAGGGTTAGGGTTAGGGTTAGGGTTAGGGTTCGTGTTAGGCATAGGGTGAGGTTTAGGGCTAGGGTTAGGGTTAGGGTTGGTGTTAGGGTTAGGGTTAGGGTTAGGGTTGGTGTTAGGGTTAGGGTTAGGGTTAGGATTAGGGTTAGGGTTTTGTGTTAGGGTTAGGGTTAGGGTTAGGGTTAGGGTTGGTGTTAGGGTTAGGGTTAGGGTTAGGGTTAGGGTTAGTGTTAGGGTTGGTGTTAGGGTTAGGGTTAGGGTTAGGATTAGTGTTAGGGTTAGGGTTAGGGTTAGGGTTAGGTTACCCCGAGCACTACCCCTCGCCCTAGGCCTACGCCTAGCACTACCTCTGGTCCTACCCCTACCCCTGTCCCTACAGCTCCCCCTACCCATAGGCCCACCCCCATCCCTACCCCTAGCCACAGCTCCCACTCCTGGTCCTAGGCCTACTCCTAGGTTACCCCGACACCCACCCCTTGCTCTTTGCCTACCATAGCGCTACGCCTACCCCTCCCAGTAGCCCTACCTATGGCCCTAGACCAACGCCCAGTGCTCACTCTAGTCCGAAGCCTAGCACTTGCCCGTCGCCAACCGGTACACCTTGCCCTACCGATAGCCAGAGCACTAACCCGTGTCTTACGAAATCACCCTGGACCCACCATTAGCCACACACTAATCCAGCCCTACAACCGTTCGGAGTCCTAGGACTACTCGGAGCCCTCCCGTGACAGTTACCCCTAGCCCTCGGCCATCTCCTACCACTACCACTAGTCCTAGGCCTAACATGAGCCCTAAATCTAACACTGCCCGTGGGCCTCTGCCAACCACTAGCCCTTCACCTAACCCTACCCCGACCACTACTCCTCGCCCTAGGCTTACGCCTAGCACTACCTCTGGTCCTACTTTTACCCTTGGCCCTACAGCTCCCCCTACTTATAGGCCCACCCCCATCCCTACCCCTAGACACAACTCCAAACT
>NW_027668899.1:20000-25000 GCF_964194185.1 Rhinolophus hipposideros | reverse complement strand
GTTAGGGTTAGGGTTGGTGTTAGGGTTAGGGTTAGGGTTAAAATTAGGGTTAGGGTTGGTGTTAGGGTTAGGGTTAGGTTTAGGTTTAGGGTTGGTGTTAGGGTTAGGGTTAGGGTTAGGGTTAGGGTTAGGGTTGGTGTTAGGATAGGGTTAGGGTTAGGGTTAGTATTAGGGTTAGGGTTAGGGTTAGGGTTAGGATTAGGGTTAGCGTTGGTGTTAGGGTTAGGGTTAGGGTTAGGGTTAGTGTTGGTGTTAGGCATAGGGTTAAGGTTAGGGTTAGGGTTAGGGTTAGGGTTGGTGTTAGGGTTAGGGTTAGGGTTAGGGTTAGGTTTGGTGTTAGGGTTAGGGTTAGGGTTAGGGTTAGGGTTAGGGTTGGTGTTAGGGTTAGGGTTAGGGTTAGGGTTAGGGTTGGTGTTAGGTATAGGGTTAGGGTTAGGGTTAGGGTTGGTGTTAGGGTTAGGGTTAGGGTTAGGGTTAGTGTTAGGGTTGGTGTTAGGGTTAGGGTTAGTGTTAGGATTAGTGTTAGGGTTAGGGTTAGGGTTAGGGTTAGGTTACCCCGAGCACTACCCCTCGCCCTAGGCCTACGCCTAGCACTACCTCTGGTCCTACCCCTACCCCTGTCCCTACAGCTCCCCCTACCCATAGGCCCACCCCCATCCCTACCCCTAGCCACAGCTTTCACTCCTGGTCCTAGGCCTACTCCGAGGTTTACCCCGACACCCACCCCTTGCTCTTTGCCTACCATAGCACTACGCCTACCGCTCCCACTAGCCCTACCTCGGGCCCTAGACCAACGCCCAGTGCTCACTCTAGTCCGAAGCCTAGCACTTGCCCGTCGCCAACCGGTACACCTTGCCCTACCGATAGCCAGAGCACTAACCCGTGTCCTAGGAAATTACCCTGGACCCACCATTAGCCACACCCTAATCCAGCCCTACAACCGTTCGGAGTCCTAGGACTACTCGGAGCCCTCCCGTGACAGTTACCCCTAGCCCTCGGCCATCTCCTACCACTACCACTAGTCCTAGGCCTAACATGAGCCCTAAATCTAACACTGCCCTTGGGCCTCTGCCAACCACTAGCCCTTCACCTAACCCTACCCCGAGCACTACCCCTCGCCCTAGGCTTACGCCTAGCACTACCTCTGGTACTACCCCTACCCTTGGCCCTACTGCTCCCCCTACTTATAGGCCCACCCCCATCCCTACCCCTAGACACAACTCCGAACTCTGGCCCAAAGCCTACTCCGAGGTTTACCCCGACACCCACCCCTTGCCCTATGCCTACCCCAGTGCTACGCCTACCGCTCCCACTAGCCCTAGCTCGGGCCCTAGTCCAACGCCCAGTGCTCACTCTAGTCTGAAGCCTAGCACTTGCCCGTCTCCGACCAGTACACCTTTCAACCAATAGCCAGAACACTAACCCGTGTCCTACGAAATCACCCTGGACCCACACTTACCACACCCTAATCCAGCCCTACACCCGTTCTGAGTCCTAGGACTACTCGGAGCCCTCCCGTGACACCTACCCCTAGCCCTCGGCCAACCCCTACCACTACCACTAGTCCTAGGCCTAACATGAGCCCTAACCCTAACACTGCCCGTGGGCCTCTGCCAACCACTAGCCCTTCACCTAACCCTACCCCGAGCACTACCCCTCGCCCTAGGCTTACGCCTAGCACTACCTCTGGTCCTACCCCTACCCCTGGTTCTACAGCTCCCCCTACTTATAGGCCCACCCTCATCCCTACCCCTAGCCACAGCTCCCACTCCTGGCCCTATGCCTACTCCGAGGTTTACCTCGACACCCACCCCTTGCTCTATGCCTACCCCAGCGCTACGCCTACCGCTCTAACTAGCCCTAGCTCGGGCCCTAGACCAACGCCCATGGCTCCCTCTAGTCCGAGGCCTAGAACTTGCCCGTCGCTGACCAGTACACCTTGCCCTTGTTAGGGTTAGGGTTAGGGTTAGGGTTAGGGTTAGGTTTAGGATTAGGGTTTAGGGTTAGGGTTAGGGTTAGGTTTGGTGTTAGGGTTAGGGTGAGGGTTAGGGTTTGGGTTGGTGTTAGGTTTAGGGTTAGGGTTAGGGTTAGTGTTAGGGTTAGGGTTGGTGTTAGGGTTAGGGTTAGGGTTAGGGTTAGGGTTAGGGTTAGGGTTAGGGTTGGTGTTAGGGTTAGGGTTAGGGTTAGGGTTACGGTTAGGGTTGGTGTTAGGGTTAGGGTTAGGGTTAGGGTTAGAGTTGGTGTTAGGTATAGGGTTAGGGTTAGGGTTAGGGTTAGGGTTGGTGTTAGGGTAGGGTTAGGGTTAGGGTTAGTGTTAGGGTTAGGGTTAGGGTTAGGGTTAGGATTAGGGTTAGGGTTAGTGTTAGGGTTAGGGTTAGGGTTAGGTTAGTGTTGGTGTTAGGCATAGGGTTAGGGTTAGGGTTAGGGTTAGGGTTAGGGTTAGGGTTGGTGTTAGGGTTAGGGTTAGGGTAAGGGTTGGTGTTAGGGTTAGGGTTAGGGTTAGGGTTAGGGTTAGGGTTAGGGTTGGTGTTAGGGTTAGGGTTAGGGTTAGGGTTAGGGTTGGTGTTAGGTATAGGGTTAGGGTTAGGGTTAGGGTTAGGGTTAGGGTTGGTGTTAGGGTTAGGGTTAGGGTTAGGGTTAGTGTTAGGGTTAGGGTTAGGGTTAGGGTTAGGGTTAGGTTACCCCGAGCACTACCCCTCGCCCTAGGCCTACGCCTAGCACTACCTCTGGTCCTACCCCTACCCCTGTCCCTACAGCTCCCCCTCCCCATAGGCCCACCCCCATCCCTACCCCTAGCAACAGCTCCCACTCCTGGTCCTAGGCCTACTCCGAGGTTTACCCCGACACCCACCCCTTGCCCTTTGCCTACCCCAGCGCTACGCCTACCGCTCCCATTAGCCCTACCTCGAGCCCTAGACCAACGCCCAGTGCTCACTCTAGTCCGAAGCCTAGCACTTGCCCGTCGCCAACCGGTACACCTTGCCCTACCTATAGCCAGAGCACTAACCCGTGTCCTACGAAATCACCCTGCACCCACCATTAGCCACACCCTAATCAGCCCTACATCCGTTCGGAGTCCTAGGACTACCCGGAGCCATTTCGTGACACCTACCCCTAGTCCTCGGCCAACCCCTACCACTACCACTAGTCCTAGGCTTAACATGAGCCCTAACCCTAACACTGCCCGTGGGCCTCTGCCAAACACTAGCCCTTCAACTAACCCTACCCCGAGCACTACCCCTCGCCCTAGGCCTACGCCTAGCACTACCTCTGGTCGTACCACTACCCCTGGCCCTACAGCTCCCCCTACCCATAGGCCCACCCCCAACCCTACCACTAGCCACAGCTCCCACTCCGGGCCCTAGGCCTACTCCGAGGTTTACCTCGACACCCACCCCTTGCCCTATGCCTACCCCAGCGCTACGCCTACCGCTCTCACTAGCCCTAGCTCGGTCCCTAGACCAACGCCCATGGCTCCTTCTAGTCCGAGGCCTAGAACTTGCCCGTCGCTGACCAGTACACCTTGCCCTTGTTAGGGTTAGGGTTAGGGTTAGGGTTAGGGTTAGGGTTACGGTTAGGGTTAGGGTTAGGGTTAGGGTTAGGGTTGGTGTTAGGTATAGGGTTAGGGTTAGGGTTAGGGTTAGGGTTGGGGTTAGTGTTAGGGTTAGGATTAGGGTTAGGGTTGGTGTTAGGGTTAGGGTTAGGTTTAGGGTTAGGGTTCGTGTTAGGCATAGGGTTAGGGTTAAGGTTAGGGTTAGGGTTAGGGTTGGTGTTAGGATTAGGGTTAGGGTTAGGGTTAGGGTTAGGGTTAGGGTTAGGGTTCGTGTTAGGCATAGGGTGAGGGTTAGGGTTAGGGTTAGGGTTGGTGTTAGGGTTAGGGTGAGGGTTAGTGTTGGTGTTAGGGTTAGGGTTAGGGTTAGGGTTATGGTTAGGGTTAGGGTTAGGATTAGGGTTAGGGTTGGTGTTAGGGTTAGGGTTAGGGTTAGGGTTAGGGTTCGTGTTAGGCATAAGGTGAGGGTTAGGGCTAGGGTTAGGGTTAGGGTTGGTGTTAGGTTTAGGGTTAGGGTTAGGGTTGGTGTTAGGGTTAGGGTTAGGGTTAGGATTAGGGTTAGGGTTTGTGTTAGGGTTAGGGTTAGGGTTAGGGTTAGGGTTCGTGTTAGGCATAGGGTGAGGGTTAGGGCTAGGGTTAGGGGTAGGGTTGGTGTTATGGTAAGGGTTAGGGTTAGTGTTGGTGTTAGGGTTAGGGTTAGGGTTAGGATTAGGGTTAGGGTTTGTGTTAGGGTTAGGGTTAGGGTTAGGTTGAGGGTTGGTGTTAGGGTTAGGGTTAGGGTTAGGGTTAGGGTTAGTGTTAGGGTTGGTGTTAGGGTTAGGGTTAGGGTTAGGATTAGTGTTAGGGTTAGGGTTAGGGTTAGGGTTAGGTTACCCCGAGCACTACTCCTCGCCCTAGGCCTACGCCTAGTACTACCTCTGGTCCTACCCCTACCCCTGTCCCTACAGCTCCCCCTACCCATAGGCCCACCCCCATCCCTACCCCTAGCCACAGCTCCCACTCCTGGTCCTAGGCCTACTCCGAGGTTACCCCGACACCCACCCCTTGCTCTTTGCGTACCATAGCGCTACGCCTACCCCTCCCACTAGCCCTACCTCGGGCCCTAGACCAACGCTTAGTGCTCACTCTAGTCCGAAGCCTAGCACTTTCCCGTCGCCAACCGGTACACCTTGCCCTACCGATAGCCAGAGCACTAACCCGTGTCCTACGAAATCACCCTGGACCCACCATTAGCCACACCCTAATCCAGCCCTACATCCGTTCGGAGTCCTAGGACTACCCGGAGCCCTCCCGTGACAGTTACACCTAGCCCTCGGCCATCTCCTACCACTACCACTAGTCCTAGGCCTAACATGAGCCCTAAATCTAACACTGCCCGTGGGCCTCTGCCAAAAACTAGCCCTTCACCTATCCCTACCTCGAGCACTACCCCTCACCCTAGGCTAACGCC
>NW_027668899.1:0-10000 GCF_964194185.1 Rhinolophus hipposideros | reverse complement strand
AGGGTTAGGATTAGGGTTAGGGTTGGTGTTAGGGTTAGGGTTAGGGTTAGGGTTGGTGTTAGGGTTAGGGTTAGGGTTAGGGTTAGGGTTAGGGTTAGGATTAGGGTTAGGATTTGTGTTAGGGTTAGGGTTAGGGTTAGGGTTAGGGTTGGTGTTAGGGTTAGGGTTAGGGTTAGAGTTAGGGTTAGGGTTAGGGTTAGGGTTGGTGTTAGGGTTAGGGTTAGGGTTAGGGTTAGGGTTAGGGTTGGTGTTAGGGTTAGGGTTTGGGTTAGGGTTAGGGTTGGTTTTAGGTTTAGGTTTAGGGTTAGGGTTAGGTTTAGGGTTGGTGTTAGGGTTAGGGTTAGGGTTAGGGTTAGGGTTCGTGTTAGGCATAGGGTTAGGGTTAGGGTTAGGGTTGGTGTTAGGGTTAGGGTTAGGGTTGGTGTTAGGGTTAGGGTTAGGGTTAGGATTAGAGTTAGAGTTGGTGTTAGGGTTAGGGTTAGGGTTAGGGTTGGTGTTAGGGTTAGGGTTAGGGTTAGGGTTAGGGTTAGGGTTAGGATTAGGGTTAGGATTTGTGTTAGGGTTAGGGTTAGGGTTAGGGTTAGGGTTAGGGTTGGTGTTAGGGTTAGGGTTAGGGTTAGAGTTAGTGTTAGGGTTAGGGTTAGGGTTGGTGTTAGGGTTAGGGTTAGGGTTAGGGTTAGGGTTAGGGTTGGTGTTAGGGTTAGGGTTTGGGTTAGGGTTAGGGTTGGTGTTAGGTTTAGGTTTAGGGTTAGGGTTAGGGTTAGGGTTGGTGTTAGGGTTATGGTTAGGGTTAGGGTTAGGGTTCGTGTTAGGCATAGGGTTAGGGTTAGGGTTAGGGTTAGGGTTAGGGTTGGTGTTAGGGTTAGGGTTAGGGTTAGGGTTAGGATTGGTGTTAGGGTTAGGGTTAGGGTTAGGATTAGGGTTAGTGTTGGTGTTAGGGTTAGGGTTAGGGTTAGGGTTAGGGTTGGTGTTAGGGTTATGGTTAGGGTTAGGGTTAGGGTTAGGGTTAGGGTTGGTGTTAGGGTTAGGGTTAGGGTTGGTGTTAGGTATAGGGTTAGGGTTAGGGTTAGGGTTAGGGTTAGGGTTGGTGTTAGGGTTAGGGTTAGGTTTAGGGTTAGGGTTCGTGTGAGTCATAGGGTTAGGGTTAGGGTTAGGGTTAGGGTTAGGATTAGGGTTTAGGGTTAGGGTTAGGGTAAGGGTTGGTGTTAAGGTTAAGGTTAGGGTTAGGGTTGGTGTTAGGTTTAGGGTTAGGGTTAGGGTTGGTGTTAGGGTTAGGGTTAGGGTTAGGGTTAGGGTTAGGGTTGGTGTTAGGTATAGGGTTAGGATTAGGGTTAGGGTTAGGGTTAGGGTTGGGGTTAGGGTTAGGGTTAGGGTTAGTGTTATTGTTAGGGTTAGGGTTAGGGTTAGGATTAGGGTTTAGAGTTAGGGTTAGGGTTAGGTTTGGTGTTATGGTTAGGGTTAGGGTTAGGGTTAGGGTTAGGGTTAGGGTTAGGGTTAGGGTTGGTGTTAGGGTTAGGGTTAGGGTTAGGGTTAGGGTTAGGATTAGGGTTAGGGTTGGTGTTAGGGTTAGGGTTAGGGTTTGGGTTAGTGTTAGGGTTGGTGTTAGGGTTAGGGTTAGGGTTAGGGTTGGTGTTAGGTATAGGGTTAGGGTTAGGGTTAGGGTTAGGGTTAAGGTGGGTGTTAGGGTTAGGGTTAGGGTTAGGGTTAGTGTTAGGGTTAGGGTTAGGGTTAGGGTTAGGATTAGGGTTAGGGTTGGTGTTAGGGTTAGGGTTAGGGTTAGGGTTAGTGTTGGTGTTAGGCATAGGGTTAGGGTTAGGGTTAGGGTTAGGGTTAGGGTTGGTGTTAGGGTTAGGGTTAGGGTTAGGGTTAGGGTTGGTGTTAGGGTTAGGGTTAGGGTGAGAGTTAGGGTTAGGGTTAGGGTTAGGGTTGGTGTTAGGGTTAGGGTTAGGGTTAGGGTTAGGGTTGGTGTTAGGGTTAGGGTTAGGGTTAGAGTAAGGGTTAGGGTTAGGGTTAGGTTTGGTGTTAGGGTTAGGGATAGGGTTAGGGTTAGGGTTGTTGTTAGGGTTAGTGTTTGGGTTAGGGTTAGGGTTGGTGTTAGGTTTAGGGTTAGGGTTAGGGTTAGGGTTAGGGTTGGTGTTAGGGTTAGGGTTAGGGTTAGGGTTCGTGTTAGGCATAGGGTTAGGGTTCGGGTTAGGGTTAGGGTTAGGGTTGGTGTTAGGGTTAGGGTTAGGGTTAGGGTTAGGGTTGGTGTTAGGGTTAGGGTTAGGGTTAGGATTAGGGTTAGGGTTGGTGTTAGGGTTAGGGTTAGGTTTAGGTTTAGGGTTGGTGTTAGGGTTAGGGTTGGTGTTAGGGTTAGGGTTAGGGTTGGTGTTAGGTATAGGGTTAGGGTTAGGGTTAGGGTTAGGGTTGGTGTTAGGGTTAGGGTTAGGGTTGGTGTTAGGGTTAGGGTTAGGGTTAGGATTAGGGTTAGGGTTGGTGTTAGGGTTAGCGTTAGGGTTAGGGTTGGTGTTAGGGTTAGGGTTAGGGTTAGGGTTAGGGTTAGGGTTAGGATTAGGGTTAGGATTTGTGTTAGGGTTAGGGTTAGGGTTAGGGTTAGGGTTGGTGTTAGGGTTAGGGTTAGGGTTAGAGTTAGGGTTAGGGTTAGGGTTAGGGTTTGTGTTAGGGTTAGGGTTAGGGTTAGGGTTAGGGTTGGTGTTAGGGTTAGGGTTTGGGTTAGGGTTAGGGTTGGTGTTAGGTTTAGGTTTAGGGTTAGGGTTGGTGTTAGGGTTAGGGTTAGGGTTAGGGTTAGGGTTCGTTTTAGGCATAGGGTTAGGGTTAGGGTTAGGGTTAGGGTTAGGGTTGGTGTTAGGGTTAGGGTTAGGGTTAGGGTTAGGGTTGGTGTTAGGGTTAGGGTTAGGGTTAGGATTAGGGTTAGTGTTGGTGTTAGGGTTAGGGTTACGGTTACGGTTAGGGTTGGTGTTAGGGTTATGGTTAGGGTTAGGGTTAGGGTTAGGGTTAGGGTTGGTGTTAGGGTTAGGGTTAGGGTTAGGGTTAGGGTTGGTGTTAGGGTTAGGGTTAGGTTTAGGGTTAGGGTTCGTGTTAGTCATAGGGTTAGGGTTAGGGTTAGGGTTAGGGTTAGGATTAGGGTTTAGGGTTAGGGTTAGGGTAAGGGTTGGTGTTAAGGTTAGGGTTAAAGTTAGGGTTGGTGTTAGGTTTAGGGTTAGGGTTAGGGTTGGTGTTAGGGTTAGGGTTAGGGTTAGGGTTAGGGTTAGGGTTAGGGTTGGTGTTAGGTATAGGGTTAGGATTAGGGTTAGGGTTAGGGTTAGGGTTGGGGTTAGGGTTAGGGTTAGGGTTAGTGTTAGTGTTAGGGTTAGGGTTAGGGTTAGGATTAGGGTTTAGGGTTAGGGTTAGGGTTAGGTTTGGTGTTATGGTTAGGGTTAGGGTTAGGGTTAGGGTTGGTGTTAGGTTTAGGGTTAGGGTTAGGGTTAGGGTTAGGGTTGGTGTTAGGGTTAGGGTTAGGGTTAGGGTTAGGGTTAGGGTTAGGATTAGGGTTAGGGTTGGTGTTAGGGTTAGGGTTAGGGTTAGGGTTAGTGTTAGGGTTGGTGTATGTTTAGGGTTAGGGTTAGGGTTAGGGTTGGTGTTAGGTATAGGGTTAGGGTTAGGGTTAGGTTACCCCGAGCACTACCCCTCTCCCTAGGCCTACGCCTAGCACTACCTCTGGTCCTACCCCTACCCATGTCCCTACAGCTCCCCCTACCCATAGGCCCACCCCCATCCCTACCCCTAGCCACAGCTCCCACTCCTGGTCCTAGGCCTACTCCGTGGTTTACCCCGACACCCACCCCTTGCCCTTTGCCTACCCCAGCGCTACGCCTACCGCTCCCACTAGCCCTACCTCGGGCCCTAGACCAACGCCCAGTGCTCACTCTAGTCCGAAGCCTAGCACTTGCCCGTCGCCAACCGGTACACCTTGCCCTACCTATAGCCACAGCACTAACCCGTGTCCTACGAAATCACCCTGGACCCACCATTAGCCACACCCTAATCAGCCCTACATCCGTTCGGAGTCCTAGGACTACCCGGAGCCATTTCGTGACACCTACCCCTAGTCCTCGGCCAACCCCTACCACTACCACTAGTCCTAGGCTTAACATGAGCCCTAACCCTAACACTGCCCGTGGTCCTCTGCCAAACACTAGCCCTTCAACAAACCCTACCCCGAGCACTACCCCTCGCCCTAGGCCTACGCCTAGCACTACCTCTGGTCCTACCACTACCCCTGGCCCTACAGCTTCCCCTACCCATAGGCCCACCCCCAACCCTACCACTAGCCACAGCTCCCACTCCTGGCCCTAGGCCTACTCCGAGGTTTACCTCGACACCCACCCCTTGCCCTATGCCTACCCCAGCGCTACGCCTACCGCTCTCACTAGCCCTAGCTCGGGCCCTAGACCAACGCCCATGGCTCCTTCTAGTCCGAGGCCTAGAACTTGCCCGTCGCTGACCAGTACAACTTGCCCTTGTTAGGGTTAGGGTTAGGGTTAGGGTTAGGGTTAGGGTTAGGATTAGGGTTTAGGGTTAGGGTTAGGGTTAGGGTTGGTGTTAGGGTTAGGGTTAGGGTTAGGGTTAGGGTTGGTGTTAAGTTTAGGTTTAGGGTTAGGGTTAGGGTTACGGTTAGGGTTTAGGGTTAGGGTTAGGGTTAGGGTTAGGGTTGGTGTTAGGTATAAAGTTAGGGTTAGGCTTAGGGTTAGGGTTGGTGTTAGGGTTAGGGTTAGGGTTAGGGTTACTCTTAGGGTTAGGGTTAGGGTTAGGGTTAGGATTAGGGTTAGGGTTGGTGTTAGGGTTAGGGTTAGGTTTAGGGTTAGGGTTCGTGTTAGGCATAGGGTTAGGGTTAGGGTTAGGGTTAGGGTTAGGGTTAGGGTTGGTGTTAGGGTTAGGGTTAGGGTTAGGGTTAGGGTTGGTGTTAGGGTTAGGGTTAGGGTTAGTTTTAGGGTTAGGGTTGGTGTTAGGGTTAGGGTTAGGGTTAGGGTTGGTGTTAGGGTTAGGGTTAGGGTTAGGGTTAGGGTTAGGTTTAGGGTTAGGGTTAGGATTAGGGTTAGGATTTGTGTTAGGGTTAGGGTTAGGGTTAGGGTTAGGGTTGGTGTTAGGGTTAGGGTTAGGGTTAGAGTTAGGGTTAGGGTTATGGTTAGGGTTGGTGTTAGGTTTAGGGTTAGGGTTAGGGTTAGGGTTAGGGTTGGTGTTAGGGTTAGGGTTTGGGTTAGGGTTAGGGTTGGTGTTAGGTTTAGGTTTAGGGTTAGGGTTAGGGTTAGGGTTGGTGTTAGGGTTAGGGTTAGGGTTACTCTTAGGGTTAGGGTTAGGGTTAGGGTTAGGATTAGGGTTAGGGTTGGTGTTAGGGTTAGGGTTAGGTTTAGGGTTAGGGTTCGTGTTAGGCATAGGGTTAGGGTTAGGGTTAGGGTTATGGTTAGGGTTGGTGTTAGGGTTAGGGTTAGGGTTAGGGTTAGGGTTGGTGTTAGGGTTAGGGTTAGGGTTAGTTTTAGGGTTAGGGTTGGTGTTAGGGTTAGGGTTAGCGTTAGGGTTGGTGTTAGGGTTAGGGTTAGGGTTAGGGTTAGGGTTAGGGTTAGGATTAGGGTTAGGATTTGTGTTAGGGTTAGGGTTAGGGTTAGGGTTGGTGTTAGGGTTAGGGTTAGGGTTAGGGTTAGGTTTAGGGTTGGTGTTAGGGTTAGGGTTAGGGTTAGGGTTAGTGTTAAGGTTAGGGTTAGGTTACCCCGAGCACTACCCCTCGCCCTAGGCCTACGCCTAGCACTACCTCTGGTCCTACCCCTACCCCTGTCCCTACAGCTCCCCCTACCCATAGGCCTACACCCATCCCTACCCCTAGCCACAGCTCCCACTCCTGGTCCTAGGCCTACTCCGAGGTTTTCCCCGACACCCACCCCTTGCTCTTTGCCTATTCCAGCGCTACGCCTACGGCTCCCACTAGCCCTACCTCGGGCCCTAGACCAACGCCCAGTGCTCACTGTAGTCCAAAGCCTAGCAGTTGCCCGTCGCCAACCGGTACATTTTGCCCTACCTATAGCCAGAGCACTAACCCGTGTCCTACAAAATCACCCTGGACCCACCATTAGCCACACCCTAATCAGCCCTACATCCGTTCGGAGTTTTAGGACTACCCGGAGCCATTTCGTGACACCTACCCCTAGTCCTCGGCCAACCCCTACCACTACCACTAGTCCTAGGCTTAACATGAGCCCTAACCCTAACTCTGCCCGTGGGCCTCTGCCAAACACTAGCCCTTCAACTAACCCTACCCCGAGCACTACCCCTCGCCCTAGGCCTACGCCTAGCACTACCTCTGGTCCTACCACTACCCCTGGCCCTACAGCTCCCCCTACCCATAGGCCCACCCCCAACCCTACCACTATCCACAGCTCCCACTCCTGGCCCTAGGCCTACTCCGAGGTTTACCTCGACACCCACCCCTTGCCCTATGCCTACCCCAGCTCTACGCCTACCGCTCTCACTAGCCCTAGCTCGGGCCCTAGTCCAACGCCCATGGCTCCTTCTAGTCCGAGGCCTAGAACTTGCCCGTCGCTGACCAGTACCCCTTGCCCTTGTTAGGGTTAGGGTTAGGGTTAGGGTTAGGATTAGGGTTTAGGGTTAGGGTTAGGGTTAGGGTTGGTGTTAGGGTTAGGGTTAGGGTTAGGGTTAGGGTTGGTGTTAGGTTTAGGTTTAGGGTTAGGGTTAGGGTTACGGTTAGGGTTAGGGTTAGGGTTAGGGTTGGTGTTAGGGTTAGGGTTAGGTTTAGGGTTAGGGTTCGTGTTAGGCATAGGGTTAGGGTTAGGGTTAGGGTTGGTGTTAGGGTTAGGGTTAGGGTTAGGGTTGGTGTTAGGGTTAGGGTTAGGGTTAGGATTAGGGTTAGGGGTGGTGTTAGGGTTAGGGTTAGGGTTAGGGTTGGTGTTAGGGTTAGGGTTAGGGTTAGGGTTAGGGTTAGGGTTAGGATTAGGGTTAGGATTTGTGTTAGGGTTAGGGTTAGGGTTAGGGTTAGGGTTGGTGTTAGGGTTAGGGTTAGGGTTAGAGTTAGGGTTAGGGTTAGGGTTAGGGTTGGTGTTAGGGTTAGGGTTAGGGTTAGGGTTAGGGTTGGTGTTAGGGTTAGGGTTTGGGTTAGGGTTAGGGTTGGTTTTAGGTTTAGGTTTAGGGTTAGGGTTAGGGTTAGGGTTGGTGTTAGGGTTAGGGTTAGGGTTAGGGTTAGTGTTCGTGTTAAGCATAGGGTTAGGGTTAGGGTTAGGGTTGGTGTTAGGGTTAGGGTTAGGGTTGGTGTTAGCGTTAGGGTTAGGGTTAGGATTAGGGTTAGGGTTGGTGTTAGGGTTAGGGTTAGGGTTAGGGTTGGTGTTAGAGTTAGGGTTAGGGTTAGGGTTAGGGTTAGGGTTAGGGTTAGGATTAGGGTTAGGATTTGTGTTAGGGTTAGGGTTAGGTTTAGGGTTAGGGTTGGTGTTAGGGTTAGGGTTAGGGTTACAGTTAGGGTTAGGGTTAGGGTTAGGGTTGGTGTTAGGGTTAGGGTTAGGGTTAGGGTTAGGGTTAGGGTTGGTTTTAGGGTTAGGGTTAGGGTTAGGGTTGGTGTTAGGTTTAGGTTTAGGGTTAGGGTTAGGGTTAGGGTTGGTGTTAGGGTTAGGGTTAGGGTTAGGGTTAGGGTTCGTGTTAGGCATAGGGTTAGGGTTAGGGTTAGGGTTAGGGTTAGGGTTGGTGTTAGGGTTAGGGTTAGGGTTAGGGTTAGGGTTGGTGTTAGGGTTAGGGTTAGGGTTAGGGTTAGGATTAGGGTTAGTGTTGGTGTTAGGGTTAGGGTTAGGGTTAGGGTTAGAGTTGGTGTTAGGGTTATGGTTAGGGTTAGGGTTAGGGTTAGGGTTAGGGTTAGGGTTGGTGTTAGGGTTAGGGTTAGGGTTAGGGTTAGGGTTGGTGTTAGGTATAGTGTTAGGGTTAGGGTTAGGGTTAGGGTTGGTGTTAGGGTTAGGGTTAGGTTTAGGGTTAGGGTTCGTGTTAGTCATAGGGTTAGGGTTAGGGTTAGGGTTAGGGTTAGGATTAGGGTTTAGGGTTAGGGTTAGGGTAAGGGTTGGTGTTAAGGTTAGGGTTAGGGTTAGGGTTGGTGTTAGGTTTAGGGTTAGGGTTAGGGTTGGTGTTAGGGTTAGAGTTAGGGTTAGGGTTAGGGTTAGGGTTAGGGTTGGTGTTAGGTATAGGGTTAGGATTAGGGTTAGGGTTAGGGTTAGGGTTGGGGTTAGGGTTAGGGTTAGGGTTAGGGTTAGTGTTATTGTTAGGGTTAGGGTTAGGGTTAGGATTAGGGTTTAGGGTTAGGGTTAGGGTTAGGTTTGGTGTTATGGTTAGGGTTAGGGTTAGGGTTAGGGTTGGTGTTAGGTTTAGGGTTAGGGTTAGGGTTAGGGTTAGGGTTAGGGTTGGTGTTAGGTTTAGGGTTAGGGTTAGGGTTAGGATTAGGGTTAGGTTTGGTGTTAGGGTTAGGGTTAGGGTTAGGGTTAGTGTTAGGGTTGGTGTTATGGTTAGGGTTAGGGTTAGGGTTAGGGTTGGTGTTAGGTATAGGGTTAGGGTTAGGGTTAGGGTTAGGGTTGGTGTTAGGGTTAGGGTTTGGGTTAGGGTTACGGTTGGTGTTAGGTTTAGGTTTGGGTTAGGGTTAGGGTTAGGGTTGGTGTTAGGGTTAGGGTTAGGGTTACTCTTAGGGTTAGGGTTAGGGTTAGGGTTAGGATTAGGGTTAGGGTTGGTGTTAGGGTTAGGGTTAGGTTTAGGGTTAGGGTTCGTGTTAGGCATAGGGTTAGGGTTAGGGTTAGGGTTATGGTTAGGGTTGGTGTTAGGGTTAGGGTTAGGGTTAGGGTTAGGGTTGGTGTTAGGGTTAGGGTTAGGGTTAGTTTTAGGGTTAGGGTTGGTGTTAGGGTTAGGGTTAGGGTTAGGGTTGGTGTTAGGGTTAGGGTTAGGGTTAGGGTTAGGGTTAGGGTTAGGGTTAGGGTTAGGGTTAGGATTAGGGTTAGGATTTGTGTTAGGGTTAGGGTTAGGGTTAGGGTTAGGGTTGGTGTTAGGGTTAGGGTTAGGGTTAGGGTTAGGTTTAGGGTTGGTGTTAGGGTTAGGGTTAGGGTTAGGGTTAGTGTTAGGGTTAGGGTTAGGTTACCCCGAGCACTACCCCTCGCCCTAGGCCTACGCCTAGCACTACCTCTGGTCCTACCCCTACCCCTGTCCCTACAGCTCCCCCTACCCATAGGCCTACCCCCATCCTACCCCTAGCCACAGCTCCCACTCCTGGTCCTAGGCCTACTCCGAGGTTTTCCCCGACACCCACCCCTTGCTCTTTGCCTATTCCAGCGCTACGCCTACGGCTCCCACTAGCCCTACCTCGGGCCCTAGACCAACGCCCAGTGCTCACTGTAGTCCGAAGCCTAGCAGTTGCCCGTCGCCAACCGGTACATTTTGCCCTACCTATAGCCAGAGCACTAACCCGTGTCCTACGAAATCACCCTGGACCCACCATTAGCCACACCCTAATCAGCCCTACATCCGTTCGGAGTTTTAGGACTACCCGGAGCCATTTCGTGACACCTACCCCTAGTCCTCGGCCAACCCCTACCACTACCACTAGTCCTAGGCTTAACATGAGCCCTAACCCTAACTCTGCTCGTGGGCCTCTGCCAAACACTAGCCCTTCAACTAACCCTACCCCGAGCATTACCCCTCGCCCTAGGCCTACGCCTAGCACTACCTCTGGTCTTACCACTACCCCTGGCCCTACAGCTCCCCCTACCCATAGGCCCACCCCCAACCCTACCACTATCCACAGCTCCCACTCCTGGCCCTAGGCCTACTCCGAGGTTTACCTCGACACCCACCCCTTGCCCTATGCCTACCCCAGCTCTACGCCTACCGCTCTCACTAGCCCTAGCTCGGGCCCTAGTCCAACGCCCATGGCTCCTTCTAGTCCGAGGCCTAGAACTTGCCCGTCGCTGACCAGTACCCCTTGCCCTTGTTAGGGTTA